>NC_137502.1:28367055-28599555 GCF_041902795.1 Electrophorus electricus
ATTTTGAGGGCAGATATGAAGATTCAGTGTTTGGTTTTATGGCCAGGGTGTGGTTATCTTTTCCTTACTTAAGAAGAAAGCAATGTCCTCACCTTTTGCATCTTTGAGCTGTTAGCCCCAACCCTCCAAGTGAGTGCAGTGAAAGTTGTGCGTTTGGTTGAAAGAACAACATCAGTTGGGGTAGTTTTCATATTGTTCCGGATACACTTCCACCATGAGGATTTTTATATAACCTCACTGAGTATATACACCCCTATAGTAGTGTTTTAAGTGTGTTGTGTTTATTTGTGTGTGAGTGTGAGTGCATATGTGAATGCGTGATTTCTGTCTCTCTGTGTTGGCTCTTATTCGCCTATTTAAACTCTTCTGCTCTCTTGACTATGGCATCGCAAAAGAGACAAAAGACCTAGCCATTACACTCTAAGAGGTCATCCCACACCACCACGCTGTGAAAGCGCTCGGAGAGACTACCCTGAGTGGATACTGACAAAAAAGTCGTACTTAGATCATGGCTCTAATGTTTCCAGCTCCACCCATTCTGTTCTCCTTTGCCTCTGATTCTCAGGCTTCTCTTTTGCTTTTTTGTGGGAGCATTGTCCACCAAAAAACACACTGAGCACAATACCAGCTGTCCCAGACATACTGAAATATAGTTAGGAAGTACAGTGTAGGCCTTGGGTGCATGCACTGTTTGTCAGAGGCATGCATTCTGCAGAAAGCTTGGGCAAACATTCCTGACATCACAGACCAATTATTAAAATGACAGACCATGTGTATTCAAATGCGTCTAGAATGCTCATTTCAAATTGAACTGTAACCTACTCTTAGATATGCCAGACTCACCACTGTTTATTTATGCACTAATTACATGCTCTAGCTGTTCACTGGCTGCAATTTTTGAACATCTACTTCCTTACAGACATTTATGAATTGTAGACTGCAACAGTGCATAGTGCACAGTTCACAGGCAGTGCATAAAGCCACACACAGAATCTTACTATAAATACATGTGCTTTTCCAGGCCACTGATATATTCCTTCATAAATGTCTAAATAGGATTCATGAGCAAGTTATCATGTGCATATTTTCTAAAGTAATTAGCTGGTAACTTTCAAATAAATATTACTACCAAAACCTTTGTAAAAATAATTGAAATAATAGTTGCAGTTCTTATTGCTAGTAATAAAAGTAATATACATTACTGGTCTGGTCTCGCATGTGGACTGAGGAAAGAGTGGTGAGCATGAAGAGGCTTCACTCATCCTCTCATAGGGGGAGTAGACAGACAGAAGAGGGGGCAGTTCACATGTGAGCAAACTGTTCAGCTGGAAAGGGTCTACTTTTGAAGCGAGTGGAATTTAGGTGTGGTGATGCTGACGGTTCGTATTATGTTTTTGTCAAGATTCACATTACAGGAAAAGAAAAGTGAAGATTGGTGGACTGGAGGGTGAATGCTAAGTGACTTGATTTTGAGGATTTTGGGGAAAAGCACTTACAGTAACATGTGGTGGAAGACAGGTGGAGGACTGAAAACTGATAGCTTGATTAATGACCAAAATCTCAGCTCATTCATTTTTGTCAGTATTAAAGGGTTATGGAAAACCTAACGCCACATCAGTTGTATGCAAAAGCACTCGGCCCATTTGTCTCCATATGGTCATTTGGCTCACAGAAACTGCAGTGGTAAACCGAGTTGGGGTACTTAGACTTTTATATGAGATTTGCCCTTTACCAGTCCTCCTATATTGTGTAAGTGTACTAAACATATGGTACTTGAGATTAGAAGAAGCATCATCATCAGAGAGGGATGTCTTTGTCTGTGGGTGTGTAACTTGCACCACCTTAGGTCCACTTCAACCACACCAGTCCAGCATAGACAAAAAATTTGTTTAGTCTGTCTGAAATGGATTTGTTTGGCCATCTTAGCAGTGCGTAGTTTTTCCCCAAACAAAACTTGCCAGCCAATTTAAATTAGGACAGACGTCATTCCACTTAAGTGCCTTGCATTTATTTTATTTTGTGAAGCCAATTTAACATAAACACAACAAAACTTCACAGGTATCACCGTATCACCAGTGATTTTACTACGTAAGTTTATTTCAGGTCATGATTAGATTTAGTCACATATGTCAGTTTTCCTGTCATTTTCTACCTGTTGTTTGTTTATCTGTTTCTTGGTTCAGAGACTTAATTGTTGTAGCTTCTGATGTACATATTCTACTCACTACTTAAATATTGTTGCTCTTTGTTTTCTGACTATTAGTAATTGACCACTGAATCTAAATCTAAATCTTACCCTCTCATCCTGACAAATAATTCTTTGTATATAAGGGTGCAATTTTATGGAGTTGGATAATGGTCCCAATTAGTCCATTTGTACAAAAGGCCCTGTAGTGATGTTAGATTAGGTTAATTATTGATGTTGTGGTTTATTCTTAGGAATAGACGTTATTCGTATCTGGTTTATTTGACCTATTACGATTCCCTGGTTAAGTGATGTTAAGTTACGTTAACGCTGGCCAGTCAACCACATTGTGAAAGTCTGTTGTGTTAACTCCAAGGCTGTGTGTTAATTATGAAATGTAAGTTATGTTGATTCCTTTCATATTTGTATTATGAGTATTGGCGTTAGTAATGTGCATATATGTCAGTGCTTGCTGATATTATCGAGTATGCATCGTGCGTGCACTGTATTGTGTGTTTCTGTCTCATGCTAGTTTCAATATATTATCTTTTATCGTGTGCTTATTTTCCTTAGTCATATCATGCTTATGATCCCTTATGATGTACTAATTTTGGTATCATTACCCTTTAAGTTTACAATATGCTATCTGTTATATGTTATATGTTATATGTTATATGTGTCACGGCGTTATCAGTAGTTTGAACGATGTTAGTCGCAGCTGCGCCATTCGCTCATTCCATTGTGCCAGAGTCATTTTCCAGTTGTAGAGATTGGCTGCTAGATGTTGCTCAATTTTTGCTAATGGTGATTTCTCTAGTGACTGAGTTTGACTGAGAATGATTTTATGTTAATATTTTGTCATTTATGTATCTTACTGATGCTGA
Source organism: Electrophorus electricus (assembly GCF_041902795.1). Classification (NCBI taxonomy): domain Eukaryota; kingdom Metazoa; phylum Chordata; class Actinopteri; order Gymnotiformes; family Gymnotidae; genus Electrophorus; species Electrophorus electricus. The sequence goes on from NC_137502.1 coordinate 28,370,125, forward strand.
GATGATGTCTGTATTGTATTTCAGACCACGGCCACGACCAATGACCATGCCTGTTATTACTGTTATTACTAGAATCTCTGCTGTTATTATTAGACTTTGGAACTCATCCTGGCCTTAAGTGGTGTTCTGGCTGACACACTGGGTTGAATGCAGTGTAAAGGACAAACTAGTGCCTCCTATCAGATAGAAGTCTCCCCACACACTGGTGGTCCTTCGAGTCAGATATGACTGTTTACACCCCTTGAAGATAGAGTCTGTTCAATAGTATGAGGCTCAGGGTGGACAGCCCAGGAGCCATATACAACCCCCAGTGTGCTATGCCAACTACAAAGTGGATTTAGTTAGTTATTTGTATAACAGGCATGAACGAGAAGTGGACAAAGCATCAAGAGAGAAAGGCCAGGATGACCCCCCACCCACCTCTACTGATGGCTCTTTAGCTCCCCCATGGCTGAGACAAGATGATGTTCTAGCAGATAACGATATGTGCTACATGGATAGGATAGCACACCAGTTGGTTCCAAAGCAAGACATCCCATTCCTTATCCATACCTGCTCTCCAAGCACCCTGCAAGCTGCTTCTGTGCAGATACAGATACAGGAGAGTAAGCAGGAGCATATTCTACTTCAGAAATCCCAACAGGGAATCTCATCAGACCTAGCAAAACCTTGGTCACTCAGAACAGACATTAAGCCACTGGCTGATACTATTCACCATCTCCAGTTAGGTTTCCCTTCATACTTCTCAGCTGAAACTATATCCATGTGCAAAGCAGCAGGAGCTGACTTCATCAGAGATATCGCTACCCTGCAAGGTGGAACCAGATACTGAGGAAGACGATGACTAACCTACACCTCCTCCATGGCCAGACAGTAAGGAAGATGTGTAATTACCTAGCAACTAGCCTCTACTAGAGCACCTAGATCAGATGATGGACAAGCTTCAAGTCTTAAAGAAGGAAACCCTAGTGACTAAATCTTATAGGCCACTCAAATCAAACGCATCACCACAGATTCCCCCCACATGTACCGCAAGATAGCAGCCACTTCTTCCCAGACTGTCTCTCTGTAACAGCTTATTCATCGCACAGACATCTTACGAGAGCCTGGTCCTACTATTCCTAACTTCACTAACTGAGATTGAGTGAGTTGTCTCATTTGTAGATCACATTAGAGAACATCTTGCCCATCAACAGGACTGAGCTATTTAAATATGTAGTATTAGTAGATCACTTGAAACTAGAAGAAGCTAGGCTGATTTCAGATGCCCATTTGCACTCCCCATACACAGACACTATGGAGGTTCTGAATGATAAGTTTGGCCAGCCTCATCAGATAGCTCTGAAGCAAACTGCTACAGTAATGGACTCTCCTGATGAGAGAGGAGGAGACACAACTGCATTTGAAAAGTTTGCACTCCAGATCCAGTCACTGGTAGGCATGCTCCGGACCATAGTCCCAGAGGGAGAAATGGAATTACAGTGTGGCTCACACATAGTTTGCCTACTCAGACTGTTAGAAACTGGTTCAAAGTGACCAGTCCTTCAGGTTCGATCTCCTCCAAGTTACCCTGTGCCCTCGGTCTTCTGTAGCCGGATCCGGGTAAGTCAAGAGACACTGACACCAGGGTAGTGAATCAAGAGAGTTCCACTTTATTGAGGAAAGCACAGAGTATATATGTGTCCTATATCTACTATCTAAATCTACAGGATGATGGGGAAAAGTGAGGCATGTTCTACAGGTCTACGTAGAAAAGAAAGAAGCAAGGTTAGTAAAGATTAGATGTTCTCTGCATGAACGAGCCACTAGCTGTTCCCATGCCTGCCATGAGCCACTACTGTGCTTAGACAGAGATAGAGAAAGAGAAAGGGAAGGGTAAAGGAGACAAAACAGAGAGCAGATGACCTCAGGTGACCAGCTCGCGGTCAAGCTGCCATGTCATGACTGATAGGCAGAGACCTTGTGTTGGGTGCCTGAAGACAGAAAGGCTCCAGTATCTAACACTCCCCCCTTTGATTCCGAAGGAATCATATATCAGTATAAAGACCTTTCTCATACGCAGGCACCAAGGCAACATTAGCATGATTAATCACAGAGGTATAAATGCGAGTTATGAAAGAAGACAGCAGTGACAAAAAGCAGGGTCCACAAACAAGAATCAACACAATAATCAGGAGCACGGGAAAACAGATGTTTATGAGCCAAGATCCCCAAGGGCTGACAAGGTCAGTTAACCAACTGAACCATGAATCATCGGTGGGTGGAGGCTCAGCAATAGTGGTCTTCATGTACGAAATGATGTCAGTATTGTTGTTATAGTAACTATGTCAAAGGGATGTCAAAGCAACATGTTTCATTAATGACCTTGCAGATGCCTCCCTCCTTTGCCAAGAGGAGATCTAGGGCTAGGCGGTTCTGCAAGACAGCGGTACGGATCTTATCTACCTCATCATTGAGCAATGCCAGGACGTTTTCAGTCCTATTGGCTAAATTAAGTACCTGCCATGCCAAACCATTAATTTTATTAAGGGCTGCAGTAGTTCCTCCTCCCAGGAACAAACTCCAACCCACGTTTGCTCCAGGGTTAGTCCATGGGTTGGCTAATACATACCCACCATACTTATTAGGGCCAGTAATTACAGACCTTTTAGCCCTGTCAGATGTCGACTGCAAATTTGTATACATGACCAGAGACGGGATAGTTAATGCTGGGGTACAACATACTTTCCAGGGAAATTGATGACGGGTATGACTAACAATCAAAGTGGGTAGGCTGAGGTATGCCAACCTACCGCATACCCACATGATAGCTGCAGATGCTCCAGTGCCCAGGATCGCAGGGCAAAGAGATGATGTGCCTGTTATATTATTTATTGTGCATCTGCCCAGTCCTGCGCCTAATGCCCATACCTCATTTTTACACGGTGTGTGGCCTAAAAATGGACCATCAGGTAAGCCTGCAGAACATAGACAGGTGGTACCTATTGCTAGGGTCATGTTTCTGAATTTGGGATAATACTGTTTACTAATGCCAATGTCGCAGTCTGTCCTGTGGTCCAGCCATGAACCACTATCCAAGGCCCATGCAGGGAGATTACCACTGGCAGCTACTGCCTTAGATACATTTAGCATAAACCCTACTCCCATATTGATTTGACAGTCTGATGAATTATGATTAAGTGCTGTTGCCATAACATCATCTACCGGTAATGGTACCCAGGGTGTATGGAATGCTTGACACACCAGGAAGTCCTTCCCTGGCTCCACCTCCCCTGCCGCTACCAGGGAGACCACACAAGCTAAATTACAATTACACTGTTGTTGATGACTCTGAAAGCCCACTATCCCCCCTTTCGTACCTTTCGAAAATAATGCCAATATTATCATACGAATTATTTCTATAGTAAGGTTTTGCATGGACTTATCAGGAAAACAAGGAGAGAAAGGACCAAAGAGTCTGCAAAAGGATGTTAATAGGCAGATAGGATATCTATCAAGTTATAATACCAGTGCTAAAGTGTATTGACATACAGGGCCAAGGAGTACTTCCTTGGTGTGTGGTGCAGCTGAGGGGCAGTCCCTCAGCATGAAATCATATAACAAATTTTGTACTATATGTGAATGTATTAAGGTGCATTTTGCTTGTCAGACACATCAGCTATTTCTTCAGCCAGCTGGCATGTATCCACTGTGCTGATCCTGATGTTAGCACAGCGGTTCGGGTCACTGCGATCATAGTTGTTGGAGGTCTGTACGCAGCTTCACCCACTTTCCAAGGGTTCACGGATTTGACCAAAACAGTGTCACCTGGAATAAATGTATGAGTAGGCTTGTCTGCGGGAAAAGGGAGAGCGCAAGAGACATTACCATGCACACTGTTCAATTTCTCAATCAACATTTGGGTGTAGTCCGCCAAGATCACGTCCATGTCACCTGAATGAGAAACACCTCGGTTACTTTTGACCCATGGGGTGGTAAATGGTCTACCAAAAATGACCTCAAATGGTCACAATTTGGTGGTGGCACTGGGCGTCATTCCGATCTCACACAACACCACTGGCAGTACATCTATCCACTTCTTTCCTGTTTCCATCATAGCCTTTGTTAACCTTTCTTTCAAGGTACGATTCATTCTCTCAACAATGCCAGATGACTGAGGATGATAAGGGATGTGAAACTTCCAGTCAATAGTTAGGTAGGTGCATACTTTCTGAGTTACCTTGGAAATGAAACAGGGTCCCTGATCTAAATCTAGTACCTGAGGCAGACCGTACCTCGGTGTTATCTCCTTGGCTAGGATTTTAACCACAGTTCGGGCATCTTCCTCAGAACAAGGAAACGCCTCAGTCCACTTGGAAAACCTGTCTACAATCACCAGCAGGTACTTCAACTGAAGGTGGCATGTGCGTAAAATCCATCTGTACGAATACCTATTACCAGGGCCTACATTGGGAGCATCTCTGCCAGGGGTCCTGCTGAGATTCTGTGCACATGCACTAGCTTTGTATGGCGTGACATGGACCAAGATGAGACTGAGTGGCAAGTACTCTCCTTTGGTACAACCTGTAGCCCCTTCTATGCCAAATTCACCCTGTAGCATCAGATTTCAGAGAACAGCCAACCAGGGGATGAGGTGAGATTCTCAGTTGACAAATGTTTTTATACTGATAATTGTCTGCAGAGCCTGCAGATTTACCTACTGTTGCTGAGGCTAGACATCTTGTTCAGTTCAGAACACTTCTGCTGTCAGCTGGGTTTGAGTTGTGTCAGAGAGGTTACATACTCATGAGAAGACTGACACTCCTGAAGCCATCCTAGGTCTCAGCTTGCCCTTTTGCAAATACCACCCAATAGATTATGGTGTCCTCTTAGGTTTCATCTTACCCTAGAACACTTGAGCTTAGATGTTAGTCAGATGGTTGTGGGGTAAACATAGAGTCTGGGATGATCCACAGCTACCTTCTGACCTCCTACAGCAGTGGAAAGACTGGAAAGAAGAGTTACAGTTTTTACCCCAGATAGTCCTTTCCTGGCCAAGGATGCTATCTGGTGACTCCAGCTGTTAATCCTTGATAGCCCACTATAGAGTAACTTCCATCTAGCTGCATTCAGATAGGATGGTCCTGTGGTCAGATTGCATGACAGTATTGGCATGGTTTAAATCTGAATCTTGCCATTTTAAGGTCTTTGTCAGCATGCAAGTGGCAGAGTTCCAAGACCTTACAGATCTCCATGACTGTTGGTATGGAGCTCTCCATACCAGAAACCCCGTGTCCATGCCTGTCTCTGCCCAACCTCATTTGGGAGTCTTACTCTCTCCCTTACAGGTCTGCTCAAGCAGCTGAACTGATGGCATTGACCACGCCCTTCTGGGTCAAGGATTAGACCATTTTTATCAGGACTACAGCTCTGATCAGCCCAATGAGAGCAGTCCTGTCATGTACCCTGAGTTTGTATGAAACGCAGATTGCTATCAGTCGGCACCAAGCAATGAGAAAACATGGAGACAGCTTCACATGTCGATGATACATCATATGGGCATGAGCGGCCATTAACAGCTGCCCAACGTGCAACCTCATCCGCTAAGGCATTGCCAGAAACCCCGTCAATGACATCATATGAGGTAAGATGCTGTGAGAACTCGCAGAGCCCAACAGTCAAGGACCTCTGTTCCTACTAGAGTCTAGATCTGTGTCTCGAGCATCCCACAACCATGCTTGAGAATGACCTCCCAGAGCACTGTGGCATTGCTTCTACCAAGCCAAAACCTTGAAGCACAGATCCAAGTATATGCGAAACCTGGGAGGAGCTCCTAGAGAGCACACAGCACAGTAGTCACCCCATTGCTGAGCATTACCAAAGTGTGAAGAGAGTGATCCTGAGGAAAGCAGAAATGTGCAGTATTCCAGATATGTTTTGCCTTTTGAAAGCTGGAAGACCTATTCGTAAGAAAAGCCGATGTGTGTGTCCCATTTGTTGAAAGTCTAGAGCTTATCCATGTGGTGGGGGCCAGGGAGATCAGAAGACCTACTGCTTAATACTCTACATCCAATAATATTTATAGATTCAGCCAATCTGACTACCAGGCTGGTGATTCAGGATTTTGATTGACTTCTGTGACATCCAGGCCCTGAAGGAGTGCTCACTGAGATCTGTCATTCCTTTTGGAGTAGTGCAGCTAACCATGACCTGTGATGTAGTACAGGGCAGAGTGATATGGCTGATCAAAAAACCCGATAGACCACCATGGTAGTACAGGAAACAAGGAAGGTTGAAAGTAACATGCTGACTGAACCAGGTAGAGGACACTGCACCATGGAAACTGGCAAGTTGGGCAGGTGTTCAAACTCAGCAACCTCTGGGGACACATGAGAGTCAGTAGACAGTCGCAGGGGACTCTAGAGAGCCACAAGATGTGGCCATAGGAACAGGCCAGAAGGCCGGAGGGACAGCGTCAGGGGTCACAGGAGAGCCACTGGCCAAAGAATCAGAGGTTGTAGGAGAGCAGCGCAGGTCCAGAGGCACAGTGGCAGCTAGTGGTGGTAGGTCTGGATGAGTCTTCAACACCAGGATCAGAACACTGTACAGCATACCCCTGCCCACTTCTATTTGGGAAGTAGTGCAGCATTGCTTACTCTGAAAATGGAAGGCTGCCCAGCATCTCCTACCTCAGGGAAAGAAGGCAGGATGACATCTTCCATGTAGCGATCAAATGGCTTGGAGATGTCCTCCTTGCCAGGAACTGGAGATGGGGTGGTGACTTCCTCTATGATGCTAGTGGACTGCCCTGGAAACAGACATTTAGGCATACAATTTGGCAGACTCTCAGTTGAACAGGATGTGACAAAGCCATCATCAGAACTGGGAATGTGGAAAGTGGCCTCCAAGATGGAGGCAGGAAATGATGTGGTTTGTTTGGCATCCAAGACAGAAAGTGAGGCAGCCTCTATTGCACGAAAAACATATGATGGTAAGGCAACCTCTATGTCAGGGATGGGAACTGGCTAACTGGCATCCTCCACACCAGAGACAATCGGAACAAACTCAGTGCCGTCTTTAATGCCAGGAACAGGAAACTGAATGTCTCTCAGAGCCAGAAACAGATAGATGAGGGGTTTTCTTCCCATGGGACAGGAGACTGGAGAGCATCCTTAGAAACAGGAAACAAAGCAGTTTCTTCCACACAGGACACAAGAGGCAGGGCAAAAGGCTCGGTGCTGTTGAGTGCTGGGGACACCTCTTCTTTGGCATGTTGCACTAAAAACAGACACTCAGACCACCCACCCCCCCCCCCCCCCCCCCCCCGAGAAGACCTTCAGGCAGGCAAACCTGGATCCTGGCTCTAAATCGGTCACAGGTTCAATTGCAGGAATAATCTCAACTTATTGCCTCTTTTTGCATCAACAATGCTTGTGACTAGATGGATCAATGGACCCAGGATGCTAAAGAAAATGGCAAAGCAACCTCAGAATTCAGACTACAGATGCTGGTACAGATACTAAAGTAGATATTGATCATTTTAATAAATTTTATATCAATCTAATATTAGCACTTTAAGTGTCTCTACTTTCCACAATCCTGCATGTTCTTGCTGGGCTAATATATAAGCCCAAACTCTAGCTTGGCCGTCCAAAAACAATAGCATATAGGTTGCCTTCTTGTACTCCTCCACAGGACTTTCAAGAACAAACTTGAATTATATTTCACATAGCATAAAGAAAGAAGGGAGCATAATTTTCCAGTATAAACCTCTGGACCTCTCACAGGAACTGACAAGGGCAATAGAACAGAACCCATCGGAGTAATAGAGCTTGGATAGCAGATAACATTGAGCTGGGTCCTCACCAATCCTTGGGCTATCTTCATGGTCCTGCTGATATTTTCTGCAATCTTACGAGGCGAAGTATTCTGAAAGGATAGATGAAGCAGGCTGCAATAGTAAATGTTTCAATGCCTTTTTAATGTTGCTTCTATAATCTAGCATCCAGACACAGTGAAATGGATAATCCACATCTCAATAATCAGGGTTAAACAGGGAATAAAACACAAGACGACAAAAATGGATTATAAAGGAAAAAAACACTAATCAGACAAAACTGACACTCAACTAGAAAAAAACATCAAAACAATACTTTGTAGTGTTAACAGGGAACAGAGGGGTATAAGTGTAGATGCACAGGAGTAGATGAAGGTAAGTACAATCAGCAGGAGACAATGACCATAATGGATAATAAGCATAATAAGTAACAGGGAAGTAAACAAAGGCAGGGCTAAGAAGTAAACAAGAGCACATGGCAAGACTGACAGGAAAACAAACAGAACACTATGTCATTCGATTGTCCCATTGTGCCAGAGACATTTACCAGTTATAGAGATTGGCTGTTAGATGTGGCTCAGATTTTGCCTATGGTAAATTCTCTAGTCACTGAGCTTGACTGAGAATGATTTTATGTTAATATTTTGTCATTTATGTAACTTACTGATGCTGAGATGATGTCTGTATTGTATTTCAGACCACGGCCACGACCAATGACCATGCCTGTTATTACTGTTATTACTAGAATCCCTGCTGTTGTTAACTCTTGAACTCATCTTGGTCTTAAGTGGTTTTCTGGTTGATACACTGGGTTGAACACAGTGTAAAGGACAAACTAGCACCTCTAAGCTCATATCAGATAGGAGTCTCCCCCACACCATTAGTCATGGACCATCAAGGTACTTCATAGTGACAGAGGCACCACTTGCCACCGGGCAAAGCAGGCAACTGCTTGGAGCCCCATGCCAGTGGGGGGCCCTAGGGCTGACAAATGTGCGGTGTGCAGTATGACAGTATAAGTGCAGTATGTCAGTATAAGTTTGCAATGACAGTTTGAGACCTCAATTCCCTAAGAGTGGCCAGCATGACTCCACTCATTCCTGTTGCAAGTAGCATGCATGACTGTTTAATAATGACAACAAATTGTTGACAATGAAAGCCAGTCAACAAAAATGAAGAGGAGTTATCCTTCTGGCAGTGAAAAGAGAAAGAAGAAAAAAGAGGAAGAGGAGAAAATAAAGCATGACCGTGGTGAGTGGAGCAAATATAATGCCAAATGTCAAGTCAAATTTATTTATATAGCAGTTTCTATAACAGATGTTGTCACAAATCAGCTATACCAATTTCCAAGTCCAAGCCCCCAGTGAGCAAGCCAAGGGCGACAGTGACATGGAAAAACTCCCTAGAATGTGAAGAAGAAACCTTCAGAAGAACCAGGACTCAAATGGGGGGGGGGGGGCCATACTCCTTTGGCCAACAACGGACACTATAATAATAACAATATAGACAATAAGGAGCAGAATAAATAGTGAAAGAGAAAAATAAATAAATAATAATAAAATGAAAAAAATACACAATTCATGCCTAGTCCAGTTTTCTAGAAGTCCTAGTCTGGTCCTGATGGTGTGTGCATGTCCAATCCCACACGAGCATGTCTAACAAGGGCAACAGAGAAGTAGGTGGCTGGTGTGGAGGTGTGGTGGGCTACAACAGGGGGGCATCAGGGGGTGGTGGGAGTAGCCATGGCAGCTGAAATGAGTTGAGGCTCAGTAACATCGTGACATCAAGGGTAGGTGTACCTCAGCAGAAAGAGAGAATGGATTATTAGGTATGTCCAGGTATGAGGGAGTGTAAATTGGGGAGCAATAATGTGCAAAGATGGACTCTGGCAGATCTGGCAGCACAGCTAAAAGGATAGAGCCAAAATCGAAACACAGGCATGAGGGCATCCTGGTACATTAGCACTCTGCCACTCTCAGTCAACACACTTGAGTGAGAAAAGAGAGGTAAAATGACAGCATGATAACATCCCAGTTTACCATAACTCTCAATGCCCACAGACCCCCAGATCTACACCTGTACCCAAGATGGGAAGTAGTTAATAGAATGCCAGACTGTAGTTTTCAACCTAGCCTTAAATATTGAGACTGTGTCTGAATCTAGAACATTTACAGGAAGATTTTTCCATGGTGTGGGAGCTTTATAGGAACAGGCTCTGCCACCTGTAGATTTTCCTATACTTGGGACTAGTAAAGAACCTGCACCTTTTGATCTAAGCAGATGTGGTGGGTCGTAATGTACTAGGAGTTCTCTAAGGTACTGTAGGGAAAGACCATTCAGTGCTTTGTAGGTCATTAGAAGTATTTTATAATCAATATGAAATTTTACTGGGAGCCAATGTAATGTAGCTAAGATAGAAGCATCTTACAAACTGGTAGCGACTGGCTAGATAAGATTTAAAACCAGGAAAGGGCTATTCCCCTAATCCCAATAAAATTATTGGGTCTATTTAGTAAAATGTTGTGATCTATTGTGTCAAATGGTGTACTCAAATCAAACAGTATAAGCAAAGAAACACAACACTGGTCATAAGCCAACAACATGTCATTACGTACTTTAATCAGTGCTGTTTCTATACTGTGATGAGGTCAAAACCCTGACTGAAAGACTTCATGTGTATAATTCAGGTATGAGTTTAGCTGCTGAGCTACACCTTTATCTAGGCTCTCAGAAATAAATGGAAGGTTTGAGATCAGCCTGTAGTTTGACAGCTGATTTTGTCAAAGTCAAAGTCAAATTTATTTATATAGCACTTTTTATAACAGATGTTGTCACAAAGCAGCTTTACAAATGTCCGAGTCCAAGCCTCAAGTGAGCAAGCTAAGGGCGACAGTGGCAAGGAAAAACTCCCTAGAGCATGAGGAAGAAACCTTGAGTGGAACCAAGACTCAAAGTGGGGTGGCCATCCTTCTCTGGCCGACAAAAGTCACCACAATAGTAACAATATAGACAATAAGGAGCAGAATAAATGGTGAAAGAGAAAAATAAATAAATAATAATAACATTTTTAAAAAGCACTTAATTTCTAGTCCAGTTTTCTAGAAGTCCTAGTCTGGTCCTGATGGAATGTGTGTGTTCGAGTAATATAGTGTGTTGAGTCATATAGTGAAAGATAATATGAACACAATTTTAATCTGTTGTTTATATGGATGAAAAAACACCCAGCTTTTGTTGGGTGCTTGTGTTTTAAGCCCGAGTTCTCTTGGCACAAAGATGGATTTTCTCAAACATTGACCTGATTTCTAGAGAAAAGAGATGGAAATTTGTATTTGGAAAATGTGGGTGCTATAATGCTCCTACAATAGACATAATTACATAAATATGTAATGCAAAGTCTTCAGTGCAAGATGGTGCAAAAACATTACATTAAATGCCAAAAAGTGTGAAAGTTGTAAACATATGCAGTTTTACTAGAGATCATGGCAGTAGTGCTGTAAAACAAAGAGGTACACATTATTAGATACACAATATTAAATACAAACACAGGACTACACACGTACACAGTATTAGACACGTACACAACATCAGATAGGTACACAGTACTAGATAAAGTGGCAGAGCACGGCATGTATAACAGATAAATTGGCAGTATTTTGAAGGTATAGGTATGTGTATGATGTTCATATCCAGATTTCATTTTCCATTATGAGATGTATGCTAGGAAGAAGCATTATCGAGCCTCATAATAGCTGACAGAACAGATCCCCTATACCACTGTCAAGGTTGCTGACAGAACAGATCTTGTATAATACCGTGATGGAATAAGCTAGTTGCTAAAGCTGCTTCAAACTATTGCATCATGTATTGGTAAACAGTTCAAAAGGTTATGCAGTTTTGCTCCTTATTGAGATGTTAACCATCCATGTAGTATAGAAAAAAACATTGGCCACCACAAAGTGATATCGCAATCATAAAAATCATAATTTGTGCAAAACTGGACATGGGTAAGATTGTTTTTGCTGTGTGTGTTTTGGGGGTGGTGGGCATAGAGCTGGTTCCAAGCATAAGGGTGGAACTGGGTGCACATGGTCATCAACACAAGTACAACTATGGTCAATAACACAAGAGACACTCTTCCTGTTCTCTGTCCAAACCCCTTCTGTTATTGTTAGTTATTGTAATAGGACTGGGTTGTGTGGAATGCTCACTGTGTTCATTAGGCATGCTTGATTTCATAACAAGCCCAGACAATCAGCAGAGTTGCTCAAAATACAAAGAGAAACGAATACAAATCTGTATGACATGATAAAATGAGCCTTGTGAGATTAGCAGTGTGTCTAATATAAAAACCTGAAATTGACCTAAATTGTGTTGCCTTAACAAAGATGCAGCTATTTCTTACCATTGTGTGCAAACAGATCAGAACTGTGTTCTGAGAGAGAGAGAGAGAGAGAGAGAGAGAGAGAGAGAGAGAGAGAGAGAGAGATGTTTCCATAGAAACAGACAGGGGTCCTTCATCTGCTGTTTTAGCACAGTGCCTTCGTTTGTTTATTAAAGGACTCGAAGGGGGATGATGGGTCTTTAGTGGATGTGTGCTTTTGGCATTTGGGCTTAAGATCTTCATTTTAAATATCCAAAATCAAAATTGAGCCCCTAGATTTATCGAGTAATTTATATAGGAAGTAACTGCAGTGTAGGGGTAGTAAAAAGTGATTTTTTTTCACAGCGGTCCATCAACTGTGCAAGCAAATACCTCTTAGAAAACAATTACTTTCATATATGGACCAGGAAATCTTTAACAAGTTTACGCCCCCCCCCCCCACTTTAATCATTAAATGTTAACCAACCAAGATCTGTGAGGTAATGAGACACTGTTATATGCTCCCATTTAATTCATAAATGAGATTTTAAAAAAAGAATTATTCCCGCATTTCTCGCAAAGAAATGCACTTACCAGAGCCCTATAGAGATCTCCACCAAACATGTCGCAGGCTGAATGTGCTAGGAGTGACCCTTTTCTCTGAACAGTTGTCCTCCAAAATATGCTCAGCAGTAGTATTTGAACAATAATTATTATAATAGATGCGTACATTTTGAATTTGTTATTGAGCGTCACTAAACCTAGCAGGATAACCTAGCTAGCTGTCGTGTCTGAGGTAAATGTATTTACATTTCAGAGCAACAAAAATGATAATTTTTTCATTTAACTATTTGTTTATATTGATTAACTTAAGCTAGCTACTTTGTCAAACCGTATGTGCAACCCCTTATCGCATGTTACAATAGATTGTGGTATGACGTTTAGATATACAACAGCCAAGTAGAATTATTTCTTCATGTGGAAGTTTTTTACGCAAGGTCACCGGACATGTCAGCTCCCTGAAACCCAAAATTTTTATCGCCATCTCTAAATTTGGAGGGAGAAGCTAAACTAACGTTTTAAAACTAAATTAGGTTTATCGCAGCTAGTCAGTTAGCTCAGAGTCGCTAAAATAACTAACATTACCTTTTCGTCGTTCGGAGAATTCATATAGGTTAGCGATTTAGTTAGCCACAGCTTTGGCGACTGTTCCTTGATAAAGTGCAGTTAAAATAGTGTGCTGGAGAACCCGTTTGAACGTCGAAACAATTCCAATCAGCATCAGAACATAAAAACACACACAAGATATACTCTGAGGACACCACTTTATTGTACAACACAGTCTCATTTTGTAATTAGTTATTATAGGACAGACATACCTTAAGCAAAGAAAATGTAGCACAGAAAGAGAAATACCGAGCAAGTTCAGTGTCGAGATCGTGCGCGTAATCTTTCATGTTCCATGCCGGGTAGCGTTACTGATTGGCCAGACTAAACTAATTCTGCGTCTGTGGTGAATCCGAAATCGTGCGTGTCAGTAGTTTAATACTAACTTCTTAACGCAAGGTTGAAGATTGACTTTACACCCCAACTTACGTTCGAACTTGCATTCAATTGGTGTAGCTGGCTGCTGGTCCAGTCACCACAACGATCACATTCTAGTTATGGCAGGTCATCACACATAGCCTGTAGCCACGAAAAAAAGAAATTATTCACTTCGGACCCGCATGGCGATTTACATAACCACAAGAACAACAAAAAAGATCAAGGAGAAATGAACATTACTGAACCCCATTAAACAGTGTTTCCGTCAGTTTCTGTGACGCCTATCTGAATCCCAGCCATCATTTTGAGAGGCTGAGGTACTAGCTACATACCGTAGTCTTTTTTAGCTTGGACGGCAGTCACAGAAGGAGGTAAGAGCAGCCGTAGATTCCGCACGACGTTGCTAACTTTGCAAAAACTGAGAATCATAGGTGGCTGCAGTCTTATATCGTAACGTTAATGACTCTGTGCTCATACTGCTTTCAGCAGAATATTCATTGCTTAGAGTAGCACCATCCGAAAAAGGCCATGCTGGCAAACACCTGCAAGAAGTGTGGCCAGTTCTACCAATGAAACCTGACAGTTCAGGGGAGGGGCACAGTATTCTGCCTTCGCCAATGTCGTTAACACCCATCATTATCAGCCTTTAAATGTGTTTCTACGCACAACGTTATGAAGCAGACAATGGACGCAGCCAAAAATGCATCACAAATTATTCAATAAAAAGAAACAAAATACATGACCCGCTGATGTGACAATTTTATTTTCAAAATACAATGTTAAATATGAACAAAACTGTTCAAACTGCGTACAGGATACGGCTGCCGGCGCTTGTGGATCTAAGTGCCCTTTTCACAGACTGTTTGGACAGATGTTTGAAGAAAGCTGTTATATACAATATTTTTTCAGAGCACACTTTTAAAAAGTGGTGGGGACAAAATCGGCCAGTTCAGAAAGTAGTGGGGATATGTCCCTTGCATCCCCTGTGTAAAATGACGGCTATGCCTGTCGCCCAGTAAAATGTGCATAATGCATTTGTGGACAGACCTGGACGTAAGGTGGAACACAAACCCTTCCCCAAAGTCTGATTAAAGGATGCTGAATTTAGAACAGAAATAATAATTTGTATCCCTCCACACCACAAGAGTTTTTTTTTTTTTTTTTTTTCCCATTTAGCTGTGTTTCAGTCTGGGTTTGAGTAAGGCTATGTTATGCCTGCAAGTGTGTTTATCCAGTTACGTTTGTACTTCATGCCAACTCACCATTTGAGTAGACAACTCTCTTATTGTTATTTCCTTTCTTCATTCTCCTCCATGCAATTAATTTGTGCTTCTAGTGTGGGTAGGGCATGCTGTGTGTCCAACAGTTTTGCAGCTGAGAGGTTTGATGAGAAAACCAGCATGGCTGTGCATTAAAACCTGTTTAAATGGGCTAAACAATGGGTGCTTTGTGAGTCTCCCCTTTTATTTTATTTTTTAAAATCTTTTTCTTCTCTTTGGCTGCCACTCCATATGAAATAACATTGGACATCAGAGAAGGGGGTGGCTTCCTCCATTGCATCACAGCACACTAAGCAAAGCCAAATAAAAGAAGAGGGAGGGGTGTGGGGGCGAGTCTCTGAAAAGAGGAGCATGCAGGTTAGACTTGCTTGCACACCCTTTCACTGCTTTGTGTAAAAGGAAACGCTGCCACTTTTAAAGTAACCTTCAAGCTTCACGTCCCCTTAGAAAAAAGCACGCAATGCATGCTGTTGATCTCAGTTTGTCTTCATGAGGACCTTTATAGGAGTGACACGTTGCCTGAGCACTCATTCTCCATTAGCCTGATGGATGACAAAGTTGCTAATGGCTGTAGTTGTGTGACTGATTCAAGCCAGTGGTCCTTGTATATGAAATCTGACATAAACACTTTGATATGGGAACTTTCTGATGCTGCTACTGATGTTTTAACCTAACAAACGATTATTTGTCTTAGTGAGTAAAAAGAAGAAGATGAAAAACAATAATTCTTGTATGCACTTGGTTCCTTAGTATGGTACCAAGTATATAACATTTGTAAAGTTCTACTGAAAGCTTCAGAAGCAGAGTGAAGGGTCTGTGGACATCTTGTCTCAGGTGCACATAAAACAAGTGAAAGTGGAAACACAGTTGCACAAGACCCTTGCACAATTCTAGCATTCACTGTTCAAGAAATGAACTTTTTGTGAGCCTTACCCACAATGCCAAGCTGTCACATTGTCATGATGAACCTTATTAGGCTTCACTGGATCAACTCATATGTGCCCACATGTTTTCCTCTCCACCCCTCGTGGAGCTTACAGCCCCCTCAAGATACATCCACCCTCCAGGGGGCAGGAATTATAGAAGCACCATAAGACATTTTTATATGAAACACCTTTCTGCCTTCAAGTCCCTTACTCATTAAAACAACACCCCCTAGTCCAAACCCCCATCACCCAAGCCTCTGCTTCCTGAAGAGGTCAGGTTATGGCTTGGGGGCCTCTGAGGGAAGGTTTAGAGGGTAGTAACTAAGGGGTGGAAAATTAGGCATGACCTGACATGGATCCTGCAAAACATGCTCTCTTTTATCTCATAAAAAACCTCATTTGTTTGGGAAAGGGCCTTGTGTTTCTGAGGGGCATAGTGAGGCCAGTAGGGTTTAAGTTTGCTTCAGTAGCTGAACTTTCCAATGATATTTACAAACGTTATATCATAAATGACAATAAAAACCTTATTAACTGTCTTATCACTGTTTAGGAGCCAACAGTGATAAAATAATTTACATTGTGATTTGTTTGCAGTACATTTAAATAAAATTAATGTTGGATAATGTTGTCACAACTTGATAGTGATGCAATGTTTTTGCAAACATTCATTTATTTTTGCAACCCTATTTGGTCATATTTACAGACCTTATTTGGCCCTATTTGTAAAGCAGAAATAAATGTAGCACATAGGGTATTTATGACTATTGCTTTGACAAGCCATGAATCAAACTATTGAACCCAGGAATGGATGTTGCCTGCTCTAAATCTTCCATATAATGCTCCTAGCCTAGTCTGTTTAATGTGAACAACAGTAGAGATTTATGCTGTGATTACAAGTCCCCCCCCGTATTGTGGCTTAAAGCTGTCCCACCATAGTTTCTTATAAATCCAATAATTATTACTACTTCATATGGCTGCCACTTTTTTAGTTCTCATTCCAATACCGTGTGCAGGTACTTTCCAGACAAAGTCTTCTCTGTCTTTGACTAATGTGTTAATGAGTAATTGAAATTCTGATCTGCAGTCATTGCTCCATTTATCAATGGATTTATGAGTCTCTTTCTCCATCTTTATGTTGAGCTGTCTGTAAATAGCACAGAAGTTGCCGCACTTTCATCCAGCAGTTCCTCAGAAGCTCACGGCTATTTTGTCAGGACAACAAGATTTTTCCACAGGCTAATAAGTCATAATAAGTCATGATTGTGCAGAGTTCAAAGTATACCGTGGGGAAACTGACCCTGTGCTAAGCTCTTATGACTTATTGGAAAGAATGGGGAAAAGTTAAATATGATCTTTATTCCGTGATCCTAATTTTCACTGCCATCATCATCATCATCATCATCATCATCATTGTCATCATCATCATCATCATCATCATCATCCTTTCATGATGTAACTCTAACACTAATTATATTACATTCTAAGCTTGGTCAGTAAACCTAGCTTCTTAAGAATAATCATAATTTGAGGGGATTGATGGCTTGTCTACTGCTGTTTATCACTTCAGTTTTTAAGCAACAGCAGGTTTGTGTTTTGCTTTTGGAAACAGATGAGTGGTTATTCTAGCTTTTTGTTATGGATTGTGCCTATGTGGAATATTCTGTAGGTGGTGGATTGCTTTTTTCCAGTCTTTCAGAATGTGTAAGGACATTCCCGTTCCCAAAGAGCTCCAGTCCAGTTTGTGTTGGTTGGACTGTGGGTCGTGTGGATAGATTCAAACGTGATGGATTACAGTTTGTCATTATCCATCTGTCTCTGGAAATCATCTCCTTGTATTTACATCAGCTGTGCTTTTACTTTCCAGAGGCCTTCATAAGTCCTAATCGCTCACACATGTTTCTTGTTGAACAAAGAGGCACCTTCCTTCTGGTACTGTCTCCGTTGCTCTCTGTCTCTTTCATGGCCCACAGTTTGTTATATACTGTCGTAAAGTATTATCCTGTAAGTCAGTGAAGAAACAGCTGGGCCACATGCCTGCGCTCCACTTTACTGCTAGCACATCTTTTACTGCTGGGATAAATCTGGTTCTTACTGGCACAGACTCTCTTTGATGCTAACAGAACAATTAGTTGATTGTACTAGTCGAATTACTCAGAAACTGGCCTTCACGTAATTGGATGCTAAGATCCAGGTGGAAGCAGAGGTGGAAGTTGCAAGAATCTGGTGGTCAGGCAACTCAGAAGCTGACCCTCATCTGCTCTCACTGGGGAACTGTCTGCCCAGCTGGTAAATAGGATAGCACTGTGTTGGGTCCTGGGATGTGTTAGTACACTGGTTTGGCTCCTGTCATCTCACAGCTGGGTGAGAGAAGCATGAAGAGCCTGATGTGTTTGTTGGTGTGACAAGACTGTTTCCTCTCACTGCTCAGCTCTGTACAGAGGAGTGGCCTTTTCTTTGTTTCAATCTAGAGAATTAATGAGCTTCTGCATTCCACCATTTAAATAACAGGATTCATGGATAATCTGATGTCAAAATATAAAAAATAATAAACAATTTAACAATTAAAGCACAACTCTGTGTTAGTGACTCCATGGGCTTATGCTCACAATGGTCTGCCATTTGGTCAGTGACCAAATTCAGATGGAGGTTGGATATTGGTTAATGGTTATTAACCATTTTTTAAATGTCAAATGACATTGACATTTAGCCGACCATTTGCGTGTTCTATGTGATGAGATTCACAGCTTCTGAGAAGCAAACTCCTTAATCTCCTGAGGCTGCAGAATAGGGACTTGATAGCAGAAGTGAGGATTAGTGAACACTCATGGTTACTTACAGATAAGTGGAAGCTCTAATGGCAGGAGATCTGGAGATGGGCCTGAATGACTCACAGTAGTTTCTTCTCAGGTGGAACTAGTTTGCAAAATTCTCAGACTACAGGGAGAGAGGGCTAAAACGATGGCTTTAAATCCTTCTGTGACTTTATTACTGTCAGTAATTCTACTGACTTCTTGGCATGACATTCACTTCATGGTCACTGAATCACCTTCTCCATGGAAGTTCAAACAGCTCCTGTATCTTGCCAAACATACAACAGAAAGTTTCCTCATCATCTCGGAATCTCAAAGTGGTGTGATTTGGAGATTGTTCCTCAGTTTCCCCATTTGGTTGATGCATTTACCTAATAGCATGAAGGCAGTCCCCAGCAGAACTTACATCACCATAGTGGTAAATTTCAAGATTCCTAAAGTTTTGGGTGGTGAGGTGGGGCCTGTTACTGTGAGTCTCCAACCTCCATCTGAATGCTTTCTCCAGGACCATGTGGGTGCCATTCATGTGTTTATCCACTTCATATAGCCATTCATCACATGGGGCCAGGTCCAGCAGAAAGGCCAAGAGGTTCTGAGCCAGGACATACAACTCTCTCTCAACAGCCTCCCATGTTGAAAAGATGAAGTGAGAGCTGGGTGGCCACAGAGAAAGATTAAAAGTGAATTCAGGAGGCAATGGAGGAAGCATGAGGAGACATGAGGAAACATTCTCTCCTTTTATCATTTGCATGGTGCTCTGGACACACGGGGCAACTTCACAGCCCCTTATAGCTATTTGTTCCATCAGTTTCGGACCATGCTTAATGCTGCACTTTAAGAGGGGAGCTGTTGCTTTGCAACAGCTTCTGCCACAGTCATGCTTCTGTCTATATGCAGGTGAGCTGCCAGAGTGGATGTAATGTGTGGATACATGTGGAAGGGACACCTGTGGTCACTAGACTCCACACAGCAGTAGACAGCATGAAAGTTTTAATGAACAAGCTTTTTCATGGTGAAACAATGAATGATACTTTAAATGGTACAACTTTCAGGTAAATATTTGTATTACTTTAGTATGTTGTGTTTTTTATATTAACTGTTCAGGATAATGAAGATGTGTGCCAGTGCTTACTGTATGTCAAAACAATTCCTTAGTGTTGATTTATAATGTAAATGTAAATTATCTAAATGCTCTTTATAAACCCTGAAAAGGGAAAAGTAAAACTCAACCCATTTGTCTATAAATCAGTCAAGTTTATACCACCATAATACAGATCATTGCACTGTAGAATGGTGTCTGTTATTCTACTGTCCCTGTGAGCCAGCCAGAAAATGAAATGCCTCTGAAGATTTTGCCAGTCTTACCCATAATTAAGGAAGAACTTTCCATGCTTATGAACACAGCCATGGCCATCCAAAGCCTCTGTCTATGGAAATGCTCCTGGAATCACAGTCTCATGCCCTGTGGGTTCTGACACATACCCAGGTTGGGAGGAAGAGTGGGGAAGTTAGCTTGGTTTGCTGTGGCTGTGAAAGCCCTGGTGCCCATCCAAGGATGACTACTGTGAGCTAATGGATATTACTGTGATCTCGGAAACTAGCATTGACACTAATACTGAAGTAAAAAAGAGACAAAAAGACCTGAATTGGAATGATGAGTTTTATGGCTTGCAGTATTTTTGGATCGAATTTGTGGTTCAAAATTTAAAATGTAAAAATTCAGTTTTCTTATTTAATATAAAGAGTTAAAAAAACTAAAACAAAAACAAAACAACAACAACAACAACAAAACAGACAGTAATGAGAGTTTGCCCTTCATTTCTAGCTAATCATATAAACCTTCTAGTCTACAGCTGGAGAGCATGTATTGCCCATAGTTATCAATTAATTAATTAATTAATATATTTATCTTCTAAACCCACTTAATCCAATTCAGAGTCCCAATTGTTATATTATTCAGTTAGTATGTGTATAGAACCTAACAGATGCTTGTGACATTACAGTCAAAAGTGTGCCCAAGTCTTTTCAGGAATTTCCATTTAACCCTACTAATATGTGTTAAAACAAGAATACATAGTAACACATTGTATCGCTTAATAGTTTGTTTCCTATTACTGAGCAAAAGTGGACTTGTTTGTATATTTCTTTGAAAATAGTCATTTGTAGATTAATGCAAATCATTGTTTACTTTAATGGGAAAATAGCAAATTAGCTAGGCTTTAAGTTAATAGTGCTATCAGACCAGTTTCTGACTCACTTACTGGATAGCTACTATCTTCTACATAAAAATTCATTTGAAAGTGCAGCATGTGTTGTGCAGTAGATTCTGATGTTGGCTGCCCAAATGTAACCTGGAGGAATTTGTTATTGGCAGGAAGCAAATCTAATTAGATCAAGCATTTCTTATTTTTCCTTTTGAACCTGGAAATTTGAAGTTGGCCCTTATTATTAGTTAACATTTGAGGTATTGTGTTGATTTATTTATTTTTTTACTTCTCATTACTCTATTAATTAACATTATGCATGATGACTCCATGATGAAATGTCTCTGTCAGTAGTCGGGCAAAACCAGACGCTTGTGGATATGAAAAGAGGAGGGGATTTATTAACAGCACAGGGATAGGGGTTAATCCTACGATTCAAGACGTAGAGAAATAGCCAGTCCAAGTCCGAAACCAAAAGAGCAAAGATACAAAAAAACAAGCAACAAATCCGAAAGGGGTAGGCAAAAACACAAAAACCAGAAATACGAAAAGAGGGTACGATACACAGAAAGGCTATCCAAAAAGAACGCTCAGTTAGAGATGAACTGTCGGCAATACTTCGCAAAGACTGTGAGTCCGAAACCTTCAGATATACACTATAAATCAGGACATACAGGTGGGTTCAATACTCTGGTGAAACGGATCTGATTAAACGCCTCCGATTGGTCACGTCGTTGACTGGGTGACGAATGGGCTGCTGGGTATTGTAGTCTACATTGGGCTCTGGCGTCATGACTCTGACTGAATTGATCGGTTAGTGATATCTTAGTGAAGCTTCACTGTATATCCCTTTGCTTATCTCCCTATTCTTTTTTTTTTTAAATCCCTATCAATTAATCACGATGTTCTAATATTTACATCTGTGCAAAAATCTTGGGAGAAAAGTGTTGTTGTTAATATTTGTGTAAATGATCTGAACTTGCCCTCTATAGCTGCATGTGTTCTACTCTCCAGATTATCTGTGTTGGAGCATATATCTACCTGCTCTGTACTGCTAGAGATAGGCCTCTCTCCTTGACATAACCTCACTCTTGCTGTCATCAAGATTTCTAGACATAAGACGTCCAGTGAATTCATTACACCTTCCAAGGGGTGTAAATCACACCTGTTGGCACACACATGTCTCAAAAAGCAGAGCATCAAAACCTCCTGAGGAGTCATTAAAATGTCACTTTTTCACCATTCTGTTCCTCTCAGGGACCCCGTGTTTAAAATTCCTTGCATACTTTGCTTAATTATTGGGATTGAAATAATGTCATTTTCCATTTTGAGGTTGAAGTGTGCTCATATAAACAAATGTGTATGATGGTGAGATCAGGCAAAAAATGGTTTTCTTTCTGGTTGTCTTCTCCTCTTCCTCTTCCTCCTCCTCCTCCTCTCTCCTTTTGTTCCCACTCAGGTTCTTCTGCTGTCAGCAGAAGGGGAAATGCTTAGGCCTCAGTGGGTGGGATTCTTTTTGAGGACTTTTGACTGCTCTTTGATTGCATGACTGATCCTGCAGCCCTTTAAAATGAGCCTCCAGCAGTGGGGAATTGGCCACTGTAATAAAGCAACCTGCTACGATCAGCAAGACCCAACCAGGAGCACATGATCTCTTATGTATGGGTTTTCCTTGCTCCTAAAGGTGTAGGCACACTCTCTCTCTCTCTCTCTCTCTCTCTCTCTCTCTCTCTCTCTCTCTCTCTCTCTCTCTCTCACTCACTCTGTCTCTCAAACCCCCTCTGTGAAAGCAAGTAAACAAAATAAACAAATCATTTTGAATTCAATTACTAGAAAATGGATAAAGGCACACAATTTGTCGTTTGTATGTATTACTAATAGAACAGTAACCTGTAATGGGGTAACATTATTACCATGCTACTTTGACCTTCTGGTTAGTATAAATGAAAAAAAGAAAATTAGTTATGTATGTTTCACATTCTGCATTTAGCCTTTGCTGTGATGATGCTGAATATGCTGTGAGTCAGTTTTCTCCACTCTCCTAAGAGTGAATTTGTAGACTGAACTTAACTTGAGTCCTGTGTATATATGAAAAAGTCCATCTCAGGCACAAGTGTCAACCTCAACACTCGTAGATGAATCCTGCGGCCTTTTTGTATCATTTAGGCTAAAGTTTTAATTGATAAATTGATTCCTTCAGGAAATTATGACCTTTGAACACTTCGAACAGCTCTCTTTTTTTTCTCAAAATCTAATGCTGCTGTGCCTCTCTTGTGTTCATATTTTGCTCAGCTCTTTGGGTTTGCATTTGAGAGAAACTGTGGCATGCCAGCAATTGTTGTTTTTTTTGTTTGTTTTTTTTTTAATGTTTGCGTTCTTCAGGATACTGGTGCTGGTGGTTTTTCACTCATTGCTTCAGGTCTTTTGCAGGGAATATTCGGAACAGCATGAAATCCTGCAGAGAGAGAAAGAAAGAGATGAAGAATGCTGCTAAAGATCACACGGATACTGCACCTTTGCCACTTCCATGATGAAATATGAGCCCGTGACTCTTCGGCTATCTTCAAGCCTGTTATCCATCTGTCATGGCGGGTTTTGGAAGAAGGACTCCTTAGCCCGACGCTAAATCAAATGGTTCATGCTGGCTGTTTCCCAGAAGCCACAAAAACACGCTTGCAAGCTGCGTTTTGGCCTTATACAGCCCTAGTGATAAGTATCTCTGTGCCTATGAAATATTAACAGGGAAAAAAATAAATCCTGGTTTAGGTTTTTTGAATTAAATGTGTTCCAAACAAACTTGTCAGTTTGGATTTTAGCATATGTCCACAAAAATAAAGACAACCCAAGTCTGAGTAAGTGGTGCTAAACCAAAGGGTCAGAATAGGACATGTGAGGACATGTGAAACACATGTGGGTGCTATAACAAAATTAGCTGCATTATTTACAAAAAAGCTGGTCAGGTAAATAGTCAGCCATGCCATGCTACTGTGCTACATGCTGCAAAGTGCATTACATACACTTAGAAGCCAGCTAGCTAAGTGAAAACGGCACAGTCTCACGTGGCCATATGCTAGCTGTGACATGTTTCAAATTAGGATAAGAGAAGATTGTCCATAGGCCAAAAACTGACCCTGCAGTATTCCAATAATCGCATTTCCCACACACCTCATTCTAATATTAGCTCTTGTGACATTAAGCAGAATTTATTACTGAGAACGTTTATTCTGTTCTATGCTAGATATTAGAAAAGTTTCATGTTCCAACTGTTAATGTTGCATTCATGAACAAAGCACTTCATGTCAAGTTGAAACAAAGCACCTCATCTCTGTGTGGACAAGGCTATTTACTCAAGAGGCAGTGTATAAATAAAGAACCAAGGCTAATGGTCTCCTTACCATTCCACAGCTGGAACAGAAGAGAATAGAGTCTGCCAAAGAGCATCCTTCCATGATTCAGGACCTTGCTTGGGAGCCTTTATGGGTTCCATTACTTTTTGAAAACCTTTAAATCTGAGGCAAACTAAATTTATTTTATGTAGTTAGATGTGCAGATAGGAAACAGCTCTCTTTTAGCAGGGCTTCTCTGATTCTAGCATGAGGATTTGGTTTCTATGTGCAACAGATGTCAACAGGATTTCTAAGTAACGGGGTTTATAAATAATAATAATAAATACATTTTCTCAGCACTTTTGAAATTTACAGAATGCTTTATAGATTAAAACACAAAGAAGAAAAGAAACACCAATAAATGTGAGAAGACCACAAAGAGATCATTGAAAGTTAAAGCTGGCTTCCCTCTACAGCTTGGTTTCTGGAGTGACCAGCAAATTCTTGTTTGATGATTTGCTCTAGACCATATCTAACAATTATTTTGCTAATTTTAAATTATTTAGAAAAAAAAAAAAGGTTTTAATCAATTTCAGAAGTTATTAAGTTGTTATTGTAAATTGGGAGCCAGTGTAAACAGCCATCTATTTACACTGGCGTTTACAATTTATAACCGGAGGTTTTTGTGCGTAAAATTGATGTTTATGTCATGGTATGCATAAATATAAGGTTCTATGACCAGGTACGTCTTTAACAGGATACAGCTTTATTTACATAACCACAGTAATAGTACTCTCAGGTCTCTCTCTTTATTGAAGTAACCACAGTAATAGTACTCTCAGGTCTTTCTCTTTATTTACATAACCACAGTAATAGTACTCTCAGGTCTTTCTCTTTATTGAAGTAACCACAGTAATAGTACTCTCAGGTCTTTCTCTTTATTTACGTAACCACAGTAATAGTACTCTCAGGTCTTTCTCTTTATTTACGTAACCACAGTAATAGTACTCTCAGGTCTTTCTCTTTATTTACGTAACCACAGTAATAGTACTCTCAGGTCTTTCTCTTTATTTACGTAACCACAGTAATAGTACTCTCAGGTCTTTCTCTTTATTTACATAACCACAGTAATAGTACTCTCAGGTCTTTCTCTTTATTGAAGTAACCACAGTAATAGTACTCTCAGGTCTTTCTCTTTATTGAAGTAACCACAGTAATAGTACTCTCAGGTCTTTCTCTTTATTGAAGTAACCACAGTAATAGTACTCTCAGGTCTTTCTCTTTATTGAAGTAACCACAGTAATAGTACTCTCAGGTCTTTCTCTTTATTGAAGTAACCACAGTAATAGTACTCTCAGGTCTTTCTCTTTATTGAAGTAACCACAGTAATAGTACTCTCAGGTCTTTCTCTTTATTGAAGTAACCACAGTAATAGTACTCTCAGGTCTTTCTCTTTATTGAAGTAACCACAGTAACAGTACTCTCAGGTCTTTCTCTTTATTGAAGTAACCACAGTAACAGTACTCTCAGGTCTTTCTCTTTATTTACATAACCACAGTAATAGTACTCTCAGGTCTTTCTCTTTATTGAAGTAACCACAGTAACAGTACTCTCAGGTCTTTCTCTTTATTGAAGTAACCACAGTAACAGTACTCTCAGGTGTCTCTCTTGAGCCGTCCATTACCACTTTCTTCTTCCTACCTGATTTACCCCTGATCCTTGACATCACAGCTACTTCAAACCCCATTAACTAATTAATTTTTAATTTTAATTAATCTCACTGTCTCCCCCTAGTCCTCCATCTCTCTTTCTCAGTGAGTGAATAGTTAGGCTGGTTTCCTTGCCCACGCTGCATCGTTCACACTTGCACAAGCGAATGCGGAAAAGTGTGTTTGGAACGTGTGCGCTTAGGAAGTGGCACAGGGAACAGTCTTTGCACTGGGAGTTTGCCTTCTTCTCATTTGTTGTTGCTGCTGCCATTGTTGTTGTGAGAAACCGGATCTGTGAATAATGATTCTCCAGATATATCCTATCAAAACAGGAGTAGCCTCTTCACACTTGAGGCTGTTTCTTTACTTACTGCTTCAATCATTAATGTATTTCCCAGGCCACAGTGCAGTGACTGGCCCACTTCCATATCCTATCATAGCTGGCGCGAGCTTGTTCAGTCAGTTTGTATTGACTCAGTATTTCTTAGTTGCTCCTTTCCCCACCGTCACAGACAACAGCCACACTGTGTGTGCGTATATATAAGGGAATAGGTCATGGGCTTAAGGAAGTGGGAAACTGACAGCATTAACACAAGGATCTGAGCCATTAAATGGATCAGAGGTGAGTTTTTTTCTCAATCAGGATTAAGATGACTATATAACCAGCCAAAGCAGGTATTAACACAGTGACAAACACTGCCCTGACCGACTCCACCAGCAGTCTCCCACAATCTAATAGATTTGTGTGTGTGTGTGTGTGCAAGAGATAGAGAGAGATATATATAGAGAGAGGGCAGGGCATGATAAAATGCCTCACAGTGTGTATAAGTGTGTGTGGACATGCGTGTATGACATGCGCAGTAGTGACAGGAGCCCATGAGTGTGTATATATGTAAGATTGTGTGAGAGTATGTTTATGGGATAATTTTTCTATCTTCTGCATGTGCGTGTGTATATGTTCTTAATTTTTCCCCTCTGTGGATGTGTCTGTAAGGATGTATTTGTGAGTGTCTTCAGTCTATTTTGGTCTCTAACACCAGACTGTATTTGTCTCTACTGGACAGTGTGTCATTGTATGAATGTCTGAGACATACTGGCTCACCATAGCCATATTTGTCTTCTGTCGTTGGACACTCTAAGTATACCAGGCCCATTCATTCACTTGAATAAAACAGTATTTTTCTACCTTGATGTGAATGTTTTGACTGTTTACACAGCATAACCTTTCAACCGGCTGTGTTTTTGTGTGCAATATGCAAACTGAGAAAGAGGGGTGACAGTTTTAAAGAAAAGCAATGAAAGTTTAGACAGACATACAAACACACCACACTGGCCAGTACATTTCTCCCTCATTTATGCACAGATAGGGAAACCCATACAACAAGACATACACGCACTGCATGGACAGTCACCATCCTTGCAAACAAAGAGAAGTTACTACAGTACTGTAAGATTTGAAGAGCTTCACACAATGCAGCAGAGGAAGGCTCATTGCATAGAGAGAGCCCCACATGGTGCTCTGAGCTGTGTCCCTCTCATCCAATTCCACATAGAGAAATGGCAGCGAGGGCAGAGGTGAAGGTGGTCAACGCCTCCTTTATTCCCACGCACTGGACGCCTCCTGTGTGCCTCCTCTTGCCGGTCCAGGCTCCAGGGCTCAGGGGCTCTTGTCAATGTATAGTATAACTATGTGTGCCAGGAAACCCAGCGGAGAAGGTGAAATAGGCAGCTAGCGAAAAACCGCAAAGTTTGTTCACAGACAGCCGTGCCGAAAAAAAAGATTCCACATCAGCAACCATATGTAATTAACTGTTTTAGGTAGGTAGCTATAAAGCTGCATTTGTTCCTTTCCTTGGATTTCCTTTTTCGGGGCTTGGGAGAACCGATTCTATCAGCACTGCTCAGCCCCTGCTCACAAAATTGTGTTTGTCTCTTTGTCTCCCCTCTAGAAGTGGTTTGTGGTTCTGGCCAGTACAGTGGAAAGCCAGAGGGAGGGACAACTTTGTGGCTGGGCAGGGGGGCGGAGGAGTGGTAGTGGAAAGCAATTGGTACATAGTAGGAACAGTAAAGAACAAAGCATTCTGGGTTCCAGTTGTCCCTCAGTGACTCGGAGGTGAAGAGTTCAGGCCAGCAAATGATGAACAGTTCTTTAAGGGTTCTCTAAGCTAAACAAAATCAAACACGCTTCCATGCCTCTTATTTCTGTCCATGGTGAGATTTTCATAAAAGCAAAATAAACTTAGCTAACAATTCTGGTGTTTGAGGGCAATCTGTAGATTCTTGTGGGTCTGCTCTGTGAGCAATCATGTGTGTATTTGTTTGTATGTGTGCGCATACACGTTTATGGTTTATGTTTGCAGGTGCATACCGGGAGTTAATGACAGTAATCATATGGTCATATGGGTTTACGGTGTATGACAATACTGTCTGTAATCTCCCACATTGCTTGGCCACAATCATCTATGACTTTAAACTAGAGCCCAGTGCCCTCTGAGTCCATTCCATATATATATATATATATATACATACACACACACACACACACACACACACACACACACACACACACACACACACACACACACACACACACACACACACACACACACACAAGCTGCAGCCCATGGCCAGACCTTGCTTCACTGATCTTCACTCACCCACAGCCCATAGAGAAGGACTTGAAAGTCAAATCAAGTTATTCATTTTCTGGGGTGATGTCATCCTCAGCTGCCCTATAATCAACAATTTCCTGCAATGTGATTGGAGGAGTCAAGACCCGCTTTGCGCATGAGAGGATTTTAAGGGCTGCCAGTGGCAAGTAGGGCACAGGAATGTTGGAGGTACCCACATTAATGGCTGTAATTTTAGGTGCCCACGTTAATGCCTTTGTCCTAATCACAAAATTACTTGCAGCTGTTAATGGTTTAGTAGTACATAAGAAGCTGTTAATAACAGAGCCAAAATAAAACTAACCTAAATGTAATAGTAACAGACTGGTAATAATGAACACAGACAATGAGAAGGCCAGAGATTTGGCTGGGTAAGTGTGACCCACCTCAGTTAAACCCACCCATGTGCTTACAATGCTCTTCCCTAGTGCCATGCAGTGTCAGTCTTCAGAAAGAGAAGAGGAAGGGGAAAATCTTAGCTTGGAATTATACACTGTATTCAGCATTAAACACACTTAAGAGAGGAAATTACATCAAAATGGCAGGATGAAATCATGATCTTGAAAAGAATTTGAACTGGCTGGCATAGACTGGTAATTGCTATTATACACATTGCAATCTATCATTAGGGTTCACAATATAGCAATATAACCTATAATGCCTGTCAGAACAAATTGTGCACTCATCTTCCCAAATGTACATTCTGATAGCTGCACAATGAGCAGTGATGGAACAAATTCTATGATTAATGTCTGTATACAGTGAAATATTTGCAATTAGAACATCTGAAGTGTTCAAATATATTTGGGAATTGAGGACTGATGCCTGCAAAAGAGTAGCAGTCACTGAGCAATCAACAGAACAGCAATACAAGGATAAAGACAAATTTAATTGGCTACTTTAATTAACTAAATTAGCCATATGTTTTTTCTTTTTTTCTTTCTTTTTTTTTTCTTTTTTTTTACAGTATAAGCAACAATATATGATCATTCTCAGTTGCCATTAACTTTGACAATACCTCTTCTAACAAGGAAATAGCTTCATTTTTTATTACCTAAAAGAAAAATGAAAGCAAATGAATTTTGTTGTTAAGGATGTCAGCTTGATCACTGTCCTCTGGTCCACTCCCGGACCAAGTGGCCACCTCAGCTGCAATCTGTGAGGTTAAGAGGTACATTTGAGGTACAGGTTAGGAGGTCTGCCAACTCAGAAAAAAAACAAAACAAAACCAAAATAAAACACAAGGAGACTAAATTGTTGGTGTATTCATACAGTTTAACACATTCTATGCTTAGCCCAAAACATTATATATCATTCATGGAATATGACTATATTGTGAATGGAACCAATAATTTGGAGTCTGACGTGATACTTACCAAATAATCTGGATTGAAAGTAATTATGGAAACAATATAACAAAGCCAATGCTTTGGGCTGTGGAGTTCTGGCTCAGGCTTTCCTTCGATTTCAAAGGTAAGTGATGTGTTAATGCTTAAATTGTGTGAAAAATTATAACTGTATCATACCTTGGTCAAATTCTTTCTATAGTTGGTGCCTTGCTTCCATGGAACCACAGCACCCCCTGTTAGTTGTTAATAGTTTTGTACAAACTATTTTCTTTGAAACTCTTAAGCAATTGTTACCCGTTTGGGCTGACCTACAATCCCCCCCCCCCCCCCCCATTCAAACCAGTTAGAGGGATAACCACCAAACTGGCTGAAGAAGACCACTTGGTCAAAATCGATAGGTTAAAATCAATCTTTTTTTTTTTCTTTTTTTTTTAATAACACAAATCATTCTGTCAGTTTATATAGCCAAACAATGTCTCTTTCCTAACTGCTACTTGTACCTGTAATGTTGGTCAGATGCTCCTGACACTAATTCCTTCGGCAGATGGGAAAGACGTGTTTCCCCACGTGAGTGGCAAAACCATCGTCTCAACCTAACATGATGAAGCCACTAGAGGGCAACAGTGTAACATGTTGCATCCGTTTTCATTCGTGACTAACGCTCTATAGTAATACACTGGATGAGCAAAATTTAAATCACTTCACGTTTTAAATTTTAAATTTCATTTTTTTCTACTGTGGGCAGCACCAGGAACGTTTGGGGTTAAAAACGTGTCTGCCACTAAAGAAAAGGAAACCTTATAATTTCAGTAACACATTGTACGTTTCCATTGAACTCGGCGAAATTTGTCCTCCTCCTGACGCCATTGCCTATTTATCTAGCCCAGAGACTGCCCACAGCTCTGCTGGGAGGGCCTAAGTAAATCCCCGTGTACTTTGAGCTGGGAGAAATATCAACAGCTGGAGTAAACAGTAGGAACACTCTGTAGTCTCTGAATCTCATGGTGAGTTTTAAAACTGAATTGCGATCCACAATGTGCACGGATCAGAAACAAAATTATTTATTGCTTTTTGCTAGATGTGCAGAATAGTTTATTAGTGTTTTTAAACTAGAGTACGTGCCATTCATAGTGAATACAATACCAAGTATAGTTTTTATAGATTGTTTGCGTACGGTAGTTACGGTCTGGTTTAATAAAAAAAGATTTTTCCTGTGAAATACCCATGTTTCTTAACCACAATCCAGGAGCTCTCTGTGCATTTACAAAAATATTGACTGGACATGAAAATCTATAATGATAAATCAGTTGTTTAGTTTAGTGGTGTATTTTCTAAATGAGCTCAATTCCTGTCTAGCTTGAGTAAAAGTGAACAACTCGTACAACTGTGCCACATAAAGCTCAACAAGCCCTCAGTCACAGCTCTGCGAGAGGAATTACAAGGCCTGACTTGGGGTGCTTTACCCACTGGACAAAAGGTAATATGAAGGCAGCCAAAAAAAAAAATTTAAATAAAATAAATCCAGATCTGCAGAATGGATCACCCACCCCTCAAGTCCCATCATTGCTTTTAAGTGTGAACATGACAAATTAGACAAAAACATAATGCGATAAAAATACATTGCGGTCTCTAATGAGGACACTTCCTTTGCCCTGCAGCCTTAGTAGGTCCTCACAGCTATTTGATTAAAGGGACAGAGAACACTTAGTGTCTTTAGGTGTCTCTACATAGGATGCTTGTGTTCCCTTCTTACAGTGGTAAGTGATGGACTAAGTCCAATTCAGGGTGTAGTCAACTGATCTTGACCCTGCAAAAGGTCCCCAGTCTTTGTATAATGAGACAAATGATTGTCTTTTTAGTACATTTTCCAGCTACATAAATGTCAGCTCTGTGCAATAGACTTTTTTGGAAAGGACCAGGAAAACTCCTGAGCAGTGTCAGAGGTGTCATGGGTAAATGTCAGATAACTGTGGGGTGTTACTGGCTGTCAAAAGGTAGAGCTGATTAAATTAGTTCAAGGCCTTGACATTTGGCCCTTAAAATTGCTTTCAGAAGGACAACCATAAAGGTCTCATTTCCTGGAGCCTGCTTGAGATCTGTGTAGGGCCACTACACAGATAGAGCAGAATACTGATTTATTCACAAGTCAAAGACCTAAACCATTAAAATGATTGGTGGGTGGCAGTGCTCCAAAATGTCCTTATGTAGTGTCGATTAACTTGGGCAAACAGGATTAAATCAAACAACATGAAAAGTAAGTGAAATATTAGATTAAAACATTTTCTTTAAAAAATTCATCAGGAACACTCCTTTCTGTTGTGTTTTAATCTGTGGACATCTGTGTATACCATTTAAGATTGCCAAAAGTATTCACTCACCCATCCTAATCATTGAATTCAGGTGTTACAATCACTTCCATGGCCACAGGTGTATGAAACCAAGCACCTAGGCATGCAGACTGCTTCAACAAACGTTTATTAAAGAATGGGTCACTCTTAGGAGCTCAGTGAATTCCAGTGTGGTACTGTGATAGGATGCCACCTGTGCAACAAGTCCAGTCGTGAAATTTCCTCACTACTAAATATTCCACAGTCAACCGTCAGTGGTATTATAACAAAGTGGAAGCAATTGGGAAGGACAGCAACTCAGCCACGAAGTGGTAGGCCACGTAAAATGACAGAGTGGGGTCAGCGGATGCTGAGGCGCATAGTGTGCAGAGATTGCCAACTTTCTGCAAAGTCAATCGCCACAGACCTCCAAACCTCATGTGGCCTTCTGATTAGCTCAAGAACAGAGCCTAGAGAGCGTCATGGAACGGGATTCCATGACTGAGCAGCTGCATATAAGCCTTACATCACCAAGCGCAATGCAAAGCGTTGCATGCAGTGGTGTAAAGCATGCTGCCACTGGACTCTAGAGCAGTGAGACGTGTTCTCTGGAGGGACGAATCACGCTTCTCCGTCTGGCAATCTGATGGATGAGTCTGGGTTTGTTGGTTGCCAGGAGAACAGTATTTGTCTGACTGCATTGCACCAAGTGTAAAGTTTTCTGGAGGGGGAATTATGGTATGAGGTTGTTTTTCAAGAGTTGGGCTCAGCTCCTTAGTTTCAGTGAAAGGAACTGTTAATGCTTCAGCATACCAAGAGAGTTTAGACAATTTCATGCTCCCAACTTTGTGGGAACAGTTTGGGGATGGCCCCTTCCTGTTCCAACATGACTGCGCACCAGTGCACAAAGCAAGGTCCATAAAGACATGGATGAGTGAGTTTGGTGTGGAAGAAGTTTACTGGCCTGCACAGAGTCTGACCTCAACCCGATAGAACACCTTTGGGATGAATTGAACTGGAGACTGCGAGCCAGGGCTACTTGTCATTGAAGCCTATGAAGGAATACATTTGGCAATATAGTGTAGCTACCTAGGTAGCAACATCAGGCAGTATATACACCGTACTACAATAAAAGACAGCATAAGAAAACTGCCCTGTTCTGGTCAAAATCGAAGGTACCATTGCAAAGTTCATGGTCTGAGTAAAGTTGTTGCTGTGAGGTAATTGTTGTGGTGAATGGTAAACAAAAGAAGTAGATGCACAACTTAGCAGCTAATGTTAGAGTTTCTTTATGCATAAAATGCTGCCCAGTTAAAGTAGGTACCTACAATAGCTGTATCTATTCGTGTATCTGCCTATTCAAAAGAAAAGAACACTGATTCATTGCTGTAATGTTTTAACAGTAGAGTGATGGGTTGAAAACTGCATTTACTAGTAAGTGTCCATCCTTTGGAGAGTACAGACTGATACAACCAAAATTAAACATCTTCAGGGTTAATGTTTAATGGATGATTTGAAAATGTGTAATAGAATAAGCCCTGAAAGGCACTTCAGCAATAATTTTATAAATAAAATATTAGAATAGGCAGTGCATTATATTTTACCATGGGATGTAATTAGAGTAATTGACCACAAATTATTTAATATTTTATATAGCCATTTAACAGTATGTAAGATTTATGTGCTGGATGTGCTGACATTATTTCAGCAGTATGTTCCATTGTGGTTGCCTCCCTTTCAACCACAAAATCTATCTGTCTTGCTAGACAGATTAGAATAATATGAAAATGATTAATTGCATTGCAGGGTCGGTGAGGGTTGCCCATTACAGAGGAACAACTTGCTGTCATTCCTGTGCTGAGGCGATGTGTCTATTTCTAAGGGATCAGCACAACAGGCACCTCTCAGAAAAACAATTTCCAATTAACTTCTGCTTTATGTGCGTGCTCTTGCATGGCTTCTTTGGATCATCATGTGTGGGACTGGGAGAACCTTAGTGATTAGACAGCACTGCTGTTTAATTTAAAGCACGAGAGACTTCCAAACATAACCAATGGCACATCATAATAGTAGGAAAGGCTCCTCTGAGAAATATAATCAAGAGAATGTGAGACGTATTCATCCAGCTCCCCTACATTGATAGTCACAAATTATAGCAAAGACATTTATTCAGCAATAGTAAAGGGCAAATTGAGGCTTTATGAAACACTCAAATGTTTGAAGCAACTGCCTAAAATTGCTTCACTCTTTCAAAATAATCTGACACCCATCCCCATGGTGACACCTACTGGTCAAAGTGCTGATGCTTCAGGAAAAGTGTAACTGTTTTCTTCTGGCTTTGTCCTTTTGACTGTGTTGCCATAGTTAGGTCTGCTGGAGTCCACTCTTGCATTTTATATAGCACTATTTTACACACTTTAGTATTTGACCATGCCTAACGATCTTTCTGCAGAGGTACATCCTGGTTTCGGGTTGTTGCTGAGCCTCCACTAGTCTCAGCTGTTGTTGCTCCTCCTGCACACCAACCCCTTGCTGTGGCTCCTCTCACCTCCACTCTCACCCACTCACTTCTCCATCATCCTGGTTCCCTCCTCTCCCTGGAGAAGGCTCTAGGCCGTCTGGGCATGCGTGCCTAAGTTGTTCTTTCACCAGATGGACCTCAGACCCACTTAAACTCACTGAATTCAGACTAGGACTTTTAGGAGTACAGAATAGACTTCTGTTGCTTACTTGTTTTTATTACTTAATTTGTTCTTTATTTTGCTCCTGTTGTGGAGTCTGGTCTCAACCAGAGGAGGATGGGCTCCTCCTTTGAGTCTTGGTTCCTCAAGTAATTTTTCTGTTTTTTTCCTGGATTTTTCCTCTTACTCTTAGGGAGTTTTTCCTTGCCACTGCCCTCTTTGGCTTGCTCACTAGAGGCTTGGACTCAGACATCTATGAAGCTGCTTTGTGACAATAGTTGTTGTATAAACTGCTTTAAAAATAAATTTGACTTTGATAACTGATTTTGTATCTATCAAAATATGACGAGGGGCACGTCTAGAAGGTGTTCCTCTCAGTTTAATTAATTACTTTTAGTTTGCCATTTCTGGAACATATAAATCATAGCAGTTCCATCATAAAAGTAATATGAATTGCAAACGAATTAAGCAAATGTAAGATTAAGAATTAAGTAAAACTTAAAAATAACTATTCTTATTTTTGAATGTCTTATATACAGTAGGGCCATCTGTAGCCTATTAATAGGAACATGGGCATTCTACATGTAATGCTAAAAATGAGCCCATGTGGTAGAAATGATGCAATCATTCATTCAACAAATCTGTTTATGACCAACAGAGTGTGAAAGAGTATGTTAAGTATCTTAAGATTCTTTTAGTTTGAAAATGGTTTCTAGACTGTGGTATGAAGATGAGAAACCAGCCAGGACTTGGTGCTTTAAGATCAGGACTTGGTGCTGATCAGCTACCTGAAGGCAAATGCTGCAGCTCATGAGTGTCTAGCAAATGTCAACTGAGCATTTAGAAATTTATTTTCAAGCACTTTTGAAGCAGTTTAGAGAATGGTTAGAGATGGAATAACCAAACTATGTGCTGATACTTTGTGGAAGAAAGAGACTTATTATGGAAGAACCTCAGAAATGATGACCAGCAATGTTTTGCTAAGACGAAACTAAGGAGTTACTGTAGTTACTAAGAAAATCCTTAGCTGAAAAACAATTACACTGACATAGTTATTTAGGGTTTGGGAAATGTTGAGGACTTCTTTGAATAATCTTTGATCAGATATTTAAAATTGGATTGTTTTGGGGGCTACTTTAATTTGCATTACTTTATACCACTGAACATACAGTAACTAAAATACATTGAATGCCAAAACAATGATGTGATTAAAACTACATTTGATGAGTTTTCACTTATAAAGGACTTTTAACTTGAGTGTTTGTATTTTAAGATACAATTTTATGCGTATATGTTGTTGTCCCTCAGTGTCTCTCATTAGCGGGATTTTAAAGAGCAAAAAAAAATTGCATTCTTGAATTTACATGGTTGTATTTGCTATCATGCATCATAAGTCAAGTGTTTAACACAAGTAGAAATAGTGGAAAATAGTTTTATAGAGTCAGTCAAGCCATGTTGGTAGTCCTTGGTTGTGAGATGGGGTTACAGTGCAAATACTTTGGCAAACAATTGGGAACCCGTTAAGACCAGTTGCAGTGTATTTGAGACAGCAGCATACGGCAAGCTCATCAGGGGAGCAATCATCAGCCGGTTGAGCTGCAAAGCTCCTGCAGGTTTGGCAGTGGCTGTGAGGAGCCTCGTTCAAACTGATGCTCTGTTCCCTTAGTTTATCCAGTCGCAACGCTCACAGCACAGTAGTATGGTAAAGAGGATATGCAGAATCCCAAATCCTTCATTTTCTTACATTGTAGCTCACATTTAGGCCATCTCATAATGGTAGCTTCAGCCAAACTGCTAGCTGGACAGTTTTATAATAGAATAAGCTACACAAAACAGTAAGATGTACTCTAGATGTTAAATTGGATCCATCTGGTTAGGCAGGACCAAAACAGAAATACTATCAATAAGGTAAAGCTGTGTAAAATTTGGAGTACAAAAAAATGACTGATGATTACATGGTATATCCATAACTTGCAGAATACACAAGTTACCCATAATGACCTGTTATTCTTCAAACTGTGCGACTGAAGATTATTTAGAAGTGGAGCTCTGTCATCATGTGGAGCATCATTGCTCCATAGGGTATCAAACATGAAGGCTGGGGTCTGTGGGATGATAGCGATATCTCTCAATGAGTGGCATATACCTTCAAGTGGCTTATTCAGGGTACTTCAAGTTCAAATCAAGACTAATTCCTGTCACCAACAGTTACTCAGGATACTCTTCTACTGTATATTTGTATGTTTGTATTTGTTTGACTAATAAACTGCATATGGAGATGAAGATGGATTTTGTGTTCGTTTCCCTCACAGCTCGACTGTAAATGCAGACAGGCAGTTATAGATAGACTCTGCCTAAATAGTACATGGAGATTTTTCCCACTTAGCCTTTTCAAATCTGTATTTACTTTATCTCACTGTTGGATGAGAATATTAATTTTCACACACAGAAGTATTTTGTGGTCTTTTTGTTGCCCTTCTGCCAAGCTATGCAAGTTAAGTGCAGAGTGCAGAGTGGACATATTTGACATTTTTCGGATATTTTTCCCTTTCTTTATTTTATTTTATAATTTTTTTTTTTTTCTGTGCCTCATCATTAGCACACCGGTGCTCTGGGGGAGGGGCAGTATGCCTGTGGAGAGAAACAAGGCAATATCCAGCTCTCTCTTCTGTAGCAGACTCCATGTGCATTAATTAATCAATGTTTAACTGACTGGAGATGATGTTAGCCATATGTATCCCCTTGTGACCGCCTGCCAACAATATGCTGTTTTTTTCTTCTTCTTCAATTTAAATGACATATAATTTATTTTAGCTAATCAGAGACATTTTTTCACAGAAAGAGACCCATAGACTGCTCATTACCAGATCCTCTTCAGTCTCAGGCTTCACAGAGAGTTATATGGTGGCACTCATCTATAAAGGAATTTTTCTAAGAATAAAAAATATTTTACTTCAGTTTTTTTCATTGACAACTTTTAATCATTCTCTTTAGCAGATGTTTTGTTAATGTGTTATTGCAGCATAGTGAGAACCTCCTTAAAGCTAAGTGACATATTCAGTAAAGAAAGAGAACTAGCTTAGAGGTTTATAATGCATTTAATAAGGGGAGTTTGACATTCTTACTGTGTGTTTAATGAGGCAGATTTCAACATTTAAAAAAACAAAACAAAACAAAAAAAAACCAAATATTTCCAAGTGACAGTGTTTCAAAATGATATGAATAATGAAAAAAACACTTCCATAAATCTTATATACATTGTACAAGTTGAGATTTGTTTGTTGTAGTTGCAGGTAGTCCTATGGGCAATGCACTTTTGTATGCTAAATTCTGTAAATGTAAATGCATTAACGTAGTTGCCAAGTTAAAAAAAATTAGCATGGATCAATGTCTTAGCATCAATGTTTTAGACTCACTCATGCTATATTCCTTAAATATTATAAACAGAACCAGAGGTAAATGACATTTGACAAATTTTACAGGAGAGCACAGATAACGTTCAGCCATTCTCTTTCCTGTCTATGTTTATTAACATAGGTTTACATAATTTATTAAAAATTGGCTTAAAATCTGCATCTGATCTTTATTTGCCATTAGATAGGTCTCAAGAGCTTTATTTTGATATATAGAACTCTTTTCACCCAAAACATTACTTACCATCATCAGGTTCCAATCCCTTATAATTTATCATTATTAATTTGTATGACATGGCTATGGATTGTCAGTGAAAATTACAAGAAATGAGCAGTTCCTTCAATACCTTTATATTTTCTGTCAAGCATGTAGCTAGTGTACATTTTTCAATTTATCACTACTGGCCAAGTAAAACGACCAAACATATTTTCATTCAGACCCTGGAAAAAAGCTGTGGCGAGTTTATATTACAGAGATTAAAACTTTTGCAGTTTTTCAGTCTTATTAAAACAAAACAAAACAACAACAACAGCAGCTTTATGGTGACAATCAAAAGAAAGACTGTTTCTGTTTATCAATCCAAAAAATGAATAATATAAACAGGAAGATTCTTCTGGCCAATGATTTCAAGGGTTGAAAATATGTCACATGAACTACATAACAGCTGTCCTGTGTGAAACACACCATTTGCTGTCTTTATGTTTCAGCTGTATTTAAGTGCATACCCTGATCTCGGCTCTTCACAAACTGCTTCATTACTTTGTTGTCCTTGGGGTACCTGCACAGGCAGAATCTTGTCTCCCAACTGTCTGCTAGATGTCAGCAACATTTCTTCCCTTGCACACAGATGACTGCATGTGTAGCTGATTCTGGTCTTGCTTCAGCTGTGCAGATCTAGGAACAGTGTTGAAAAAGCAAATTAACACCAAGATTAAAAAATGAAGTGTTTAGTGGTCACGGCAGGGCAGAAATCCTTCAGGATCTGGAGTGCAAACACTTGATCATCTGTATTCACTGTGTTGAAAAGAGTCTTTTGGATTACCCACTTAATCAAGTATCCATTTGGCTCAAGGAGACTGATTAAAAACTTGTCAGGGACTGAAATCCAAGCAAAGACTGAAGTGTTTCCACACCGAATAGATAGTATATGACATCACAAATTCTGTATTTGAGTTTTGTAAAGGACAAAACTACCTAAAACTGTTTTCAACAGAGAGAGATGGCAATTTTTTTTAACAATCTTAAAAAACAAAAAAAAACAAAACAAAACAAAACAAAAAACCTACCCACCAAACAGGAATTGGTCTAACTGTACAAGCAGGGTTGGCTTTCCAGTTCCTGGAAAAATCGGAGTAATGGCTGCTGCTTTTATATTACTTTTTGCTTGAGCACCGGAAAAACAATAGATTTTCTCCATAAGCTCAAAGGAAAAGGGGTATCTCTGAATGCATGTATACTTCTTATCACAACGTGCACTACAATAAATTCTGCTATACATTGTGCTGCTTCCCATTGTTATTGTTATTCTGAGAATCCATCTCTCATATTCAAATTTGTAGTAAAGTACACAGAGATCCCAGAGAAACAGAACGTTTTGGACAGAGGTCCTTCATCAAACGCTAATCCACCCTCTGGAAACTCACTTCCTTAAACAAAAGGGAAACAAAAGAAAAGTACAACATAACTTCCCTAAGTCCCTAACAACAAGTACAACATAACTTCCCTAAGTCCCTAACAACAAGTACAACATAACTTCCCTAAGTCCCTAACAACAAGTACAACATAACTTCCCTAAGTCCCTAACAACAAGTACAACATAACTTCCCTAAGTCCCTAACAACAAAATGGTTGAAAAGGGCAAAAGAAAATGGCAGCAACCCCCACAGCTCCAAAGAAAGAAAACACTCACATTCCTAGGCGCCTTAATGCAAAAACGTGTATGAAACCAGTACTTCTCATAATGCTCTTGTATAAAGCCTAAGCATAACTTCTCAAAGCTTCTTACAAAGCAATTGAATGTCAAGTACAGTCTCCAAAGGCCTTATTAAAAGAACCTGGCACACAGAGCTCATTACAATCTCATAAGGCCCTATTGAAGAACCTAATATAAGACCTTCGTCTACCGTGACTGCATGGAGTCTACTGCTCTAGACACCATAGGGCAACAGAACATTCTCAACATGCATATTTAACCAGTAGCTGATGAGACCCTCGGTCAACCAATCAGCTTTCGGTCCTAATCAACCAGTCACATGATGATCCGGCCACTTGTTGCTTCTCTTGTTGCAGCGCCATTTCCTGGAGGACCTTTGAAACAAAACTAAAAAGCAAAGAGGCACAGTACAAAACCAAAGCAGTGGCGGGCGTAACAAAAAATAAAAAAATAAAAAAATAAAATTTTATATATATATATATATATATATATATATATATATATATATATATATTGTGTGTGTGTATATATATGTATTGTGGTGTGGTGTAGCTAGGGTCTTGTTGGTGCAAAACAAATCTGTGGACCCCCTATGTAAAATAAGCACAATGTAATTTGCTTGTTTAATTCCTATTTTATGACTCAGTAAACTCAATGGTCTATTTAACGTTTATTTAAATATATGTAATATCACAATAAATATATTTAATAACATGCTACTGGCCAAATAAGAATTGTTTACCAAACAATTACCATGCAATGTGCATATTTTGATCAAATACATATTTTGATGTATTTTAATAGAAGTACGTTCATGTTTCAGTATTGGTTATAAATAATGACTATATCATATTTGAAAGGTCAGTTTAAAAAACATTTGTCTGTTTGTCTTCTATGGATGAAACAGTTTATCACTAAAAGGGGCATAAAATGAATGTCAGGGAGTGTAAAGCAGTGTGTGTTTAGGCTGATGAGGTATAGTGTTAAGTTAAATGATCTATTAGTTAATTATCGATGCATATGGCATAAACTCTGATAGAAGGAAGTCAGATGGAATTGCAGTGTGTGTCAATTGTGATCTTATTTTAATAACCATTGCCTGATTATATGAAGGTCAAAAACCTTTTGTCACATTTTATTTCTGTCTATTTATCTCTAAATTCTATTTGGAGAATAAAAAAATCTTAATAAAGTGTTCTCATTTATTATCTTATTTATTATTCATATTATCTTGAAAATCCCCTAGGTAGGTTTTTCAACCTTGTGACATCCTACTTTTCACCCTACTCAGTTTGTCAAAATTTATAATTATAAGTCTAACTCTATATTCCTACGAGCTTGAAAGGCTCTACACTGGGTCCAATCCTGTTTGGCATGTGCATTAATAAATTGTGTATGTATAGTGGGATAGCTTAATGTATGCTCATGATACAGTTACTGAGTGTGAACTGAATGTGTCAGTTTGTATGTTTTTCTCTAAATTCCACAGTGTCAACGTAGAACAAGATATTCTTCATCTCAGGAAAGAGACTACATGTTATCTTAAAATACCAATATTTTGGAGTATATATAGAGCCAAATCTCAGCTTCAAAACCCACGTAAGAGGCGTAAAATTAGGTTTGGCAAATTCGTCATTCTAGAAATATCCTATGAACTGA
This sequence comes from Electrophorus electricus, assembly GCF_041902795.1. NCBI lineage: Eukaryota > Metazoa > Chordata > Actinopteri > Gymnotiformes > Gymnotidae > Electrophorus > Electrophorus electricus. Next base: position 28,412,133 of record NC_137502.1, read on the forward strand.
GGCAGATAAGATATACTTTGACTCAGTGATTCTCTTCCACTTCAAATATTGTCTTAGGAGTTGTAGATTTAAAACCCCTGGAAGTCAAACAAGCACTTAAAAATTTAGACAAGAAGCCATTCAGTTTTCATTATTGTCATATTCTAAAGCAGTATAATCTACTTAGCTGGGAAAGCCTCATCGTCCAGTTTCTAAGATTATGCTTTCATTAGCAGCATCTCCTCTGTCTGGCTTTATTAACGTCAAATCTACTCTATGCAGAGTTAACAGAGGCACAGCTAAGGTGGACTGCACTATTCCACACAGGAAACCTGCATTTAGTCATGCTGCCTTTTCCTTCAGTGTATCACATCAATGAAATTCATTACCACAATTAATTAGAGAATCCCACTCCTGCCATTCATTTAAGTAAAATTCCTCTCCTGTCATTTATTAAACCACTAAAAGCTCATCTATGTTCATCAGAATTCGTATATATAGAAGTGATTTCCAAAACAAAATCCATAATGTCCTAAACGTGGTTTAGATGTAACTCTACAGTTTGCCTTTATTCAGTATGCAGGGATCTATGAATATGCAAATAGTCCCTGCCTCTATCTCCACCCACCCCTGCACCGCTCATGCTTACCTTCTCATTGTCTTCAAACACCCAAACCTCAGCTTGTTTTCTGTTGCTAGCTGCTGTACGCTACATAATAGCAATAATATTGGAGAAATTCAGCCATACCTGTTCGACCGGACTCAGAGGAAGAAGTAGAACACCGAATTGCCTACATGTCAGTGTTTTACAATGGTAATGTATTTACCCACTACAATGTTATAAAAGTAACAGAAACAGATAACATGAGCTTTCGACTACAGTATCAATCAGCTAATAATGTGTTGCTAATGTTGGACAACCATGGTCTTGAGCACTCACCATCTTGTAAAGATAAAAGTCTCTGGAGAAAGTCATGTAGTTTATAACTAATATCGTACTATACTACATGTATATGTGTCCTAATGTTACCTCTAATCATAGTTGTTCACTGTGTGACAATTCCCATGGAGCAGGAAAATATATTTCTGTCAAAATGATCCGATTAAAATATAGTGTTGCCTTAACCCGCTTTCGCACTGTGCGATAATTGGCCGAATTTTGCTGTCATAGGCCAAATCGCACATTGCGTATGAATATCGTTGATCGTGGGGTGAGATCGGTGGAGGTAGAACGCAATACTCTACAGCGACTGATTTAGTGCCTCTGCAACCAAAGACACATGACGTCTGAGTTCTGGCAGAGTCAGGAAATGTAGGTGGAAATCGCAGTGTGACCTCTCCTACAAGGCTCGTATACAAGCCACCCATGAGAGGACGGTGGGTGATTTGACTCTCATGGGACAGCGACAAATACTGGCCATGGCATGCTCGTTTATGATGTGCTCATTCATTTAATCGCAGATCTGTCGTTAGAGAATATTTACTGTGCAGTCTGACTTTAAAAACACATATCATCTCCAAATGTCGGACAATGAACTCTGACAAAATTTTACTGGCATCATCTTCTTCAGGCTGACATGTAATGGACCAATGGAATTGCACAGTGTTAACCCAGGTTTACTTGTGGTGATAATTAAAGGTGTCAACATGGAAAACTATTTACCTTAACTCAAACTATTGGCTTACCAATTGTTTGTGTAATGGGTAGTTGCTTTAATATATCCATTCTCTATAGCTAACTTTTTCCTTCTAGCTTCATCACCACTTAAGTGGATGTAGTTGTCATTCAATATGTCAAATCACTACAACTGGGATACTGCACCAGGAACAATGGCTTGGCAGCCTAAATGATTTGTAAGTCGGAGCTGATGTGGTACTATGAAATACAAATGTGCAGTCATATTTTAGTTTTCAAACAAACCTGATTATCAAGTTGACTATTTCTTGAGCATAGTGATGCCTTGCTGTAAATCAGCTAATCAGAGAAGAGCTTATCAAATTATTCATGAGCCCACCAAAAAAGGGAAAATGGCTTGTTTCATTCCAGGGTCAAATCATGGGGTTATAAATGCTCACATAAAACTGCATCTGGGCATTTTTCACCCTGAGCAAAGTCAAATAGCTTCTCTAGACATCAGCAAAAATTTTAAATACTGAGTAAATGCATTCTATGTCACCTTTTAATGTGTCACCCAGTTTTCTGAAAAAAATTCTCCTAATTTTTATCAAATATGCAAATATTGAGAAGGATTTTCACAATATGCTATACCACAGAAGTAACCCTAGTCTTCTATTACTCTCGAATGCATCTCAGTTCAACATCATTATATTACCATCTCTCAGTGCTAATTTGCAACACAATCAAACTAGCTCCAGCGAAGCCTTTAGAAAATGAAGAGGTTACATGCAAAAAGAGCCTGAGACAGATAGAATAGTTGGGCTTTTGCGTTGTTCAAGACACAATCTCTTATATGTCAGGGGATGGCCAAAGATGGGTCAAGTTAAAATTAAATGGCCATTAAATTAAAGGTCATTCATTGATTATTTAAGTGGAGTTATGGCATTTATGATGACAGTGTAAGACTTTGGAAGCCTGTGAGCATGGCCAAAAAACACTAGTTTTGAATAATTGAAGTTGTAGAGCCACAGGTACCATGTGTCAGACAGCTCTTCCTAGTTTACATCAGGATGGATTTTGGGTTTGCTGTTTCATCAGATTTTCATACTTTTATGTCAAGGAGAAATGCAGGAAGTCTTTGGTTATGCATGAAAGACGAGAAATCCACTGCGTAACAAGTACTTAGACATTTCCAGCCACGTCTTTGTTGCACTGAGGTAGAAACACAAGGCATAGGGAGTGCTTTGGACATATGAAAAGGGGTTAGCTGCTCCATTATCACCTGAAGGTAAACATGTTACACAGTTGAAATGCATTGTTTATAAATCAAATGAGGTCCCTCAAAGATCAGAAAGCCCCAGACCCCCTGTACTCATGTGCAGCTGGATGTAGATAGAAGCCTCACAAATTGTTTGTGTAATGGGCGGAAAGAAGCTGAAGGACATTTTATTTAAGGAGTAAGCTCTTTAGAGATTTAGGGCTACCATGGAAACAAAATTGTGCCGAAGCAAGCTCTTAGCTTTGAATGTAGTTCCTTCTTCCATGCAAAACCTAATTTAATAACTGCTGAGATTTTAGGCAGTGTCAGTGAGTCCGGTATCAGGTAGTTTGATAATTAATGGGAATACAAATAGAGAAAAGTACAGACATGTGCAGTAAAATACACACTTGCACACACGTATAAATTAATACAAAATAATTTTCATGTTTTACCCACCATTAATTTATAATTGTTTACAATTAAGCCAATACGTAATTTAGCTTTAATAATAGCATATCATTTTGTTCATTAAAACAGTGAGCAATGATAACTGTTAAATGGAGTTTTGAAGTCTAAGTGAAGTAAGTCTCAGTTTGCTAATCTGAAGTAGAAATGTTTGTGCTTTCACCTCAACATTATTCTTAAGAAGCTGAAAATGAGTTCACGGCTATACTGCTGCTCATTTTCAAGGTTTTGGACCACTCCCTTTTTTGGCTAGTTGTGAAGACTGTGCATACAAATGTCATGAGTGTGTTGGTGGATCTTTAGAGTTTGCATATGCATGAATATGAGAATTTTTGTAGATAATGGTTGTCCCACAGTATTTGTGTGGGTGTGTGACAAGACTCAGATCCCCAGGAGAAGGTGTCAGTGAAGGCTGTCACGTCATTTCACTCTTCTCACAGAGACACGCAAGGTTGGGGATGTGATTCTTATTCCATGTAGCACACTGTCTCTCCCACCTGCATATACTCACACATTAATGGGTGCACATGAGGGCTGATGTCAGGCCTGGACGTATAATTGAAGGTAATGCCCAAATTGAAAACTTACAAAGACCTAGGTAAATATATTATGACTTAAGTAACATTAAGGCAAAACAGCAAGAGCAAAATCCGAAGAAATAATACATATAATGTAATATAATGTAAAGCCAAGATGGAAAACAGCCTCCTTGAGAAACCAGCATAAGCTGATAAAAGATGCATGAGTGTTGACATACCCAAATATAATATTGATTTGCCAATGCTAAACAACGTCAACATCAAAGAAGGCAATACCAGTAGTGATGCTCATTTAGCTCTATTAAAACTCCATCCAAGAGAGAAAGTTGTAAGAGGGCACGAAAAACTCTAGTCCTCGTTTTGGTGGTTGCTCTGCAGGTTCTTTATGTTGCGTTCATAGATGATTGTCTGTCATGGTTGACGCGACACTGACACGGATGTTTCTTTTTCTTTTGATCTTCACTCATTTCAGGATGTGCTCTGTCAGGTCTCCTTCACCCAGCGCTAGAAGAATGGCCAAATACCAGAAAGGTGCTTTTATTTCCAAACTCCAAATCCCTGAAAAAGCCACCTTTTTTCATCTCGTGGTGTTAATGATGTAACATTACAAACTCCCATATCTATTATTATTATTATTATTATTATTATATTAAACTCCCATACCATTATTTCCTGTTTCCATGTTTGATGATTGCCATTTAATTCATAACCAGCCAGTTCTAGTTACCATCTCTAAAAGTGGTACAATACTAGCTTTATTCAGGCTGCAACAAGTGCCTTCATATAATACCCAGGATGCAGTTGTTTTCTTTTTTAACCATAAGGGGTGAGAATCCAAGTTGAGCACTAGAGTGTGTGCTGAGATAGCCCACTCTCAAACCTGCAATTATGACTCATTTTCCACACTCAGATAATAAAACACAAATTGTTACAAAGCTTCATCTGAAATGCATAATGAACAGCTCTGTCTCCACTGTCAGACATACTAGAAGGCTCCCCAGAGTCTGGTTGGCAAAGTGCTGATTATAATACATGTTAATAGGCATTGTGGTGGGAGGTCTGCGATATACCAAACTGCACATTACCACAAATGTGATAAACGTTAATTTGTAATTTGGTGGTATAGTAGAAGGACGATGTGACCTGAAGTATAAAAAGTACTGTTAGATGTACATTGAAACCATAAGCAAGTTAGAGAATAGTCTTCAAGTTGTTGATTGCTTACTGCTTTTGGTTTATAGGTGATAAGAGCATATGTATAGCTCTGCACATCGTATGTCAATGGTTGTGACACTGGTGCCACTTTATAAAGATTAATTATTCAAACTAAAAACACCTGTATTATTATGGTTATTTTACTAATGTAAACTACAGTCCTAGAATTCCAGTAGGAGCAGGCATATTCTACATGTACTCATGTGTTCACACTAACATCACACCATGTGAGATCCAGAGGTGAAGTTAGGTTAATTAAAAATCTGCTCTTGTATTTTTCAGGATATTAGACCAGCCCCATTTCAGCCCCACTGAGAAGACATCATTTGGTTTTATTGGCCTGTGTCATTTTTTTGTTGTTGTTATAAACTGGATAAGGTTCAAGACATTGGCAGAACAGTTACCAAAGCAGTTAAAATGGAACAGGCAGCATCAACGCTTATGACCTCAGTTTTAGACATATGGTAGATTAGGGTTATATCAATGTTTATGACGTCAGTTTTAGACATATGGTAGATTAGGGTTATATCAATGTTTATGACCTCAGTTTTAGACATATGGTAGATTAGGGTTATATCAATGTTTATGACCTCAGTTTTAGACATATGGTAGATTAGGGTTATATCAATGTTTATGACCTCAGTTTTAGACATATGGTAGATTAGTGTTATATCAATGTTTATGACGTCAGTTTTAGACATATGGTAGATTAGGGTTATATCAATGTTTACGACGTCAGTTTTAGACATATGGTAGATTAGGGTTATATCAATGTTTATGACGTCAGTTTTAGACATATGGTAGATTAGGGTTATATCAATGTTTATGACGTCAGTTTTAGACATATGGTAGATCACGGTTATGTCTGACCTCTGGCTGACAGTCTGATTTGCAACTAAAGGCGAATATCCAGGCGCAGAACCAGATCCTCCAGGCTTCATAGTGTGCTACAGATGCCACCGTCTCAATTCCATATGCCAAATAAAAACTCTTTGGGAACAGTCACCAGTTTATTGTGCACTGTCATGAACAAGCATTTTATTTATTCCCAGAAGAGATTAAAACAGGTAAAGTTCGAAATAGTGTCTATATAATTGTGCACAGTAAGGAAAGTTTTTTGCTCAGGCAATTGCTAGTCTGTGATCAGGTTCGCTGTCCAAAAAGACAGAACATTCTCTCTATCTTGCATTTCTAGTCCACTTTCATGCACACTCTATGCAGCTCACTGATCTTACCCATCTACTTGGTTTTTATTTAGTTCGAGATGCACTGTACTGTACTGCAGTAAAGGGCTTCATGGTTTTGGCTCTGTTTTCAATAATTCTGAGAAACACAGGGCTCACATCAAAAGGCCACGTTTTGTAAACAAGGAGAGGAGGTAAATGGCAACCCAGTGTCTGTTAACTGGGTAAAGAGCTCCCTAAATTATTATAATAGTGAGTGGTTTTGGATGGGTTGGTAGAAGGATAACAGCAACTCTCATGTCACACTCAGTAAGAACCTGGAGCTTGTTTGTGACACTTGAATGAATGGTATAATGAGATCACATGTGAGATCATATGTGCATTTCAATATTTTTAATGGAAAGTTAGCAGTTTCAGACAATAGTGCTTTCCATCAAAGGCTTCTCCACAGAGCCAGAGAAACTGCAGCCAATGTAATTGAGTAGATGTTTTTGTGTTCATAGGAGGAAAATATTTTACCGTACCCTTTTAAAGACACCCCCCTCCCCTAAGAAGAATGGCTAACCAAAGATTTTTCAGTATGTCCACTTTGAAAAATTGAGCTCGAGGATAATGTTTCTCATTGATCTTCTGTCTTTGTTGTTCTTCCCACATGAAAACTATATATAATATTAAATATAGATTGTTTTCCAATCAAATAGCATTCAAAGGCGTAGTCTCTGCTTGTACAGCTTGCCAGAAAAACATCTGCTCGCAGGCGTGGTAAAAAGCCTGACTTCATCTGAGCATTTAGAGTGGCATTTAGCATTAATTAAACACAAAAGCACATTCTCCTCTCAATTATACCTCCTCCACCATTGCACACACTCCAAAAGTTCTAACTGAACTGGATAAATCCTCATCGACTTCTGTTCTATGGAGAGGAATGCTAGAACAGTGTTCTTTTCTTCTGCTTCCACCCCTTTTAAAAAAATAATAATTTTTTACATTTTTGACAGGGATGTTTAGAGCGCAGAAATGGAAGACTGCAGAACTAGATCACTTCGGTAGTCTCTCTCCAGACGAATTTCGCCTTTGATTTCATAGAAGACAGGTGCAATAAGAGATAAAACAACTTGACCACATGCAGCCAAGACCCTGTATAATCTGTTTTGGTGAAGTATGTGGAAGAGTGTGGATATGGTGCTGTTCCCTCCCTGCCAGCTATGGCTTCCATGCTCTACACAAGCGAGAAAGAGAACGAGACATGTTTCCTCAGGCTGCTTTATGAGAGCCAGATTTTTCTTGCTGGCCATTGCATGTTTCCTCAGGCATGAGACTGGCATTGACTGGCACAAACCAACAGCATACATGTGCCTGTGTGGAGGTGGGAGGGTGCCTAGGTGTGTGCGGGTGTGTGTGTGTGTGTGTGTGTGTCTGTGTGTGTGGGCAGGGTGCACACAGGGTGCGCAGGGTTCGTGTGCTAAGAGAGGACTCTAGTATCTTTCTTTCTTCTCTATTTGAGACCAACAGGAGAAATTAAGCGATACTATTTGTTAAGAACAGAAATCAATATGAGTGTCTGCTCCCTTCATGAGAAGAGCCATGGACCATGCATGGACACTTAGCCCTGTGTGAAACAGCAATCACATAGAATCAACTGCAAGAATAGTCAGGAAACGGTTGCCATAGCTGCCAGAATCTAATGAAGTATGGAGGCCCTACATATGTTAGAAGATTTTTCTGCCACTGACTTTTTGGGCATTTTCAGGTTTAGAGTAAATTCATTAATTTCTATTTTTGCTGCCAAAATCCCTGCTTAGCAGTGTGACATGCAATTAAATGAATGCTGGCATAATTAGTTAATTTAGTGCTGAGAATCAGCTATATTGTCTAGGAAAACAACTGATTATATTTTTACTAGCATAAATGCATGGCAGGGTCTTTGTTACAGAGTTCACTAAGAAACCATTGTCCTGATTATACATTCTGGAGATAATTGGAGAGGTTGTGGATTAAAGAAGAAACCAGCTGAAGTGACAACAGGCCGTAAGTAAAATGAAAGAACATTTATTTAAATAATTCTTTAAATAACATTTGTGAAAACAAAGTGTAAATAAAAAGACAAGAACAGAAAGAACATTAATAATGTACTGAATCCATCTGAATTTTTCTTCAAAAAATTCTAATATGTTCCCATGAGATGCCATTTGCTATGTCTTAAGCAAGCTAAAATGAATAACTCGGGTATCTAGTACTTGTTAACTGCGCTATTTCATGCCACTAATACTTTGTTTCCAAAGGTCATGACTGCCTTTTTGTAATTAAACATCACAGTCATTTTAAGCTCTTTTGTGATGGTCCTTTATGAAAAAAAGCTTAAAAAGGAATGCCAAAAACACATTTTACAGGAGCCATCAGAGTGAATGTGTAATCATGCCCACATATTCTCTCACAGTGATGACAGCAGAGATTCATACATCTTGAATAATTTTTTAAAACTGTATCAGTCTATGAGGGAACACTCAAAAATACTGAATGTAGAACACTTGATGAAGTGCATAAGCATTATAGTCACGTTTATATAAATGGTATCTGGCAAAATGCCTAAAGAATTGTTGATTTTTTGAGTTTACTCAAAAGGTTCATGAATTTGTTGTAAATTAATTTGAGTTACCCTTATTTGTTTAGTTCTATAATGTGTACCAATATGTAAATACTCACGGGCCAGTTTATTAGAAACACCTACACACTCACGGGACAGTTTATCAGCCGCACTTCTGAGTACATTTCATGGGTGTTTAAGCACAGACTATAGCCCATCTTTTGCCATGCCAAATTTGTCATCCACTCTTTACCCTCTCCATCACTGGTAGGTTTTTGACCATCTGGATAGATATTGTACCACAGGATTAATATTTATAATATTACTTGGGTGGTGGACCATTCTCAACAGGGCAGGGCTTTACATATCTAGTTTTCTCAGGAACCTGCAGACAGAAATGTTTGTATTGAATCATGCAGTAAAGTAAGTACATATTTGAAAAATGATTCGGCCAGTAAGAAATGCTAACCATAATGACCCAACGGTAATCAAATGAAATGTATTGGTCATGAAATTTCACTATGCATGAACTGTCCTGTACAGTCCGTGTCAATCTGACATTGACTGATCCACTCATTTAGCTGAGATGAATAACTCCAGTTAATAGTGTGGCACAACGGAGGCCTGTCGAACACTAAAACAACTGCACAAATGTTGAATACGGATGTTCACAATGCTTATTGTTAATGACCGCAAAGCTGGGGCTACTTCTTTGCTTTATTAGCTGTCCCGGCAATACAACTTTAGTAGATAAACAAGCGATGCCCAACTACACCCACACTCACTTTATTGAAGCTTTTATTAGTTAGAAAGTTATTGTGGGTGTGCACCTCTACTGTACACACAGTTTATAGGTAACCATCCCTTCCTTCATCAGTGGTCAGTCTCTGACAGCTGTCAGCTGGGATTTTTGCTGGAAGACCATTGTCAAGTCAACCATGACGATGATGCACATAATGCCTCCTGCAGCACTGGCCAGTGCAACGGCCTCCTCCATGCCACAACTATGTCAGTGTAAATGCTGATTTGAAAGTGGTCCACCCAGTTACAGTTACAGGTATTCAGTGGTCATTATATCTCTTTGCTGGTTGATAGACACAACCTTTGGAATGTGCAGTGAGTTCTTTGCTTAAGGGCCAATGGCAGCAGTTAACAGCTCGAATGTCTGAATCTGAAATCTTCCTGGACTCTGGGGACATCCGCAGTGAATATCTCCCTTGAGCCTTACTCACAAGATTCCTCCCGTCATTTGGAAAATAGTAGCAACCATTTTTTGGGTTCAACTGCTCTGACCTAACCACAGAAAAAAACCTTTTTCCAAATTAGAACATGGAAACTTTGCAATGTTACATGTGAAAATTATATTATGATTGCTATACTAATGTCATTGCTATTTGCCCACTGACATTGCAGAGTTAATGAGATTTCACACATTCACACTCTCATATCTATTTCCAAGATGCATCAGAGCACAAAAGGGTATTCATAACTACTCGCAGTCTTCTCACCTCCCAGTTCCTTAAATGTAGTTGAATATCATTTTTGCTATTATATTGAACATCTAGCTCTGCAGTGCATGCTTATAAACTACTTCTGGGTTTAATTAGTCAGGAACAGAAGAATATGAACACAACGTTCAGGTTGATTATGTTTTTAAGATCACCTGTGGGTAATATTGTAGGCAACATTAGCTTAGTGACTCCTTCCTCTCTGCAGTGATTTACCTTTAATTGTCTTTCATTGTGGGTGTTCCTGTAATTAAATCTGCATTTAGGGGGATCATGTCTTTCAGTGCTGTGAAAAGCTATTGCAAAAAAAATTAAATAGAATCCACTTTAAGCAAGGCTTAGTCTGTGAGTCACCCAAACTTCACTTCTAGTGTAACCTCGTCCTCTGATATGTCATGTACTAGACTTCAGCTTGACTGAGTGTTTCTCAGCCTGCAAAGAAAAGCCATTTATCTACCCAGCTACTGAAACCCACCAGACTGTCTCAATCTACACTCAGTAAAGTGTATATACTCACTCATAATGGCTGCATATTATTGCAGGAATGTGGCAGTGACCCTTTTATTGCTATAGCAATTTGCAGAGGCAGCCCACTGCCTGAGCTGAGTAAAAAGAGCCTAATGTGTGTTGTTGCACTCTAAACACAAATTTCATCAAGTGCACGAAGCCCTGAGCAGTGGCCAGGAAATGGGGAATGATAAACCTCAGGGATTGAAAGGAAATATTCAAATAAGATAACTTGATAGAAAATCTGGATGTTCTGTGTGACTGTCACTGCATCAGATTGTCAGACTGTTTGCAGCTCTGCACAGATCAAGGCTAAACTTAAAGTAAATGTACCACAATACTGGCTCAGTAAATAAGGCGTTTCCATAAAGGAAAGCAGGTGAGATTAGACCTTTGAGGTCATATGGGTAATTTTACTGCCTATAATCTAATTTAATGCATAGAAACTCTTATTCTGTAACATATGCAGTGATATGGAATTTTGGACTGTTTTCATGCAGATGGTCCAGACCTTAAAGCTTAGTTTTTTCCTGTCCAGAAGTTTAAGATCTCTTTATAGGGTTAGAGTTAGGGCTAGGGTTAGGGTTAGAGTTAGGGCTAGGGTTAGGGTTAGGGTTAGAGTTAGGGCTAGGGTTAGGGTTAGGCGCCACAGATGGGGACACTGGTGAGGAGCGCCTTCATGTTTTCATCATTTTACGGGACTTCAGCAAAGATAAACTCGCTGACAAACAGCATATCACCTACCCCACTGATGGGGACCTCAGACAGAAGCTCAATTGGGCCCAATTCATAGTCAGTACTGTGAAGACATGGACTAATGAGACTAAAGAAAGACTCCAAGACTGCATGGAATTAAAGACTTGGGTGTGTTTGACAATGCTACAAGCAACCTGGATGAATACACAGACACTGTGACATCCTATAGCAGCTTTTTCAAGGACATGTTTGCTCCCACCAGGACTCATTAAATACAACAATGACAAGCCCTGGTTTAATGCCAAGCTGATACAAGGAGGAAGCATATAGAAGTGGGCATTGGTCACTGGACAATGAGGCAAGGAAGCAATCAAGAAAAGCTTTTTAAACAAACTGTGCAGAATGATCATCTGTGCAGCATTATCAGGTCACTGACTGTTGGTGTTAAACTGCCCCACACTGTTGAATCTGCACACATATAGAATCAGGTGTATGGAGAAAATCACAACTGACCTATCATGACCTGGCCATGACCTGTTCCTGCACCTTCCCTCAGGTCAGAGCTTTAGCCAAATGAGGGTCATGAACAGAAGATTATCACAATTCCCATAATACACATAATTACACACATAACTTCCCATAATGCATATAATTACACACATAAACATTCCATCTTGTCTTATCTTGATCTTGACAGAGTATCATCACCTTTATCTGCCCTATCTGCCCTACTTTTTTGTCTGTCAAAATGTATTTATTTATTTATTACTTTCTTATCCATCCTACAACTGCATGTTCCAACTGCTGCACTCAGCACTTTTAACAACCGAAGCCGAATGCACATGTAAAGTTTACACGTATGCCTGTGAGTATGAATGTGCATTCATATGTGTGTGGTTTGTGTGTGTGTGTTTGGTGGAATTGTTTCTTGTAGTACTGTATATAAGCAACTGTGCGGTGTGCACCACTGTAACAAATTCCTTATATGTGCGAGCATAACTGTCAAATAAAGCCTGATTCTGATTCTGACTCTATTCTATTTTGTCCTATGAACTTTGAAACCATGAATACTTTGAAGCCAATATTTTCAGGGATGCAGGGCCCCTGCCTGTAGGTATTTCAGCGCAACTGGTTTCCATGGTTAACATTGATGCCAATATTTAATACCAGATTCAAGCTGACTCCAGCTAATACTGTTGCTCGTGTTTTCTTTACTGTGCATTTGAGTTGAACTGCTGCATGCATTTGGATTTTATTATTCCATTATTCAGACTCTTTCACTCCAGGGGTATGCAATTTATCTTAATACAAATTACTGAATAAGTGAGTGTCATAGCCAGTGGGTCAATTGTTAAAGAAGATATAATGTTATAATAAAATTGAAAACAGTTACAATTCACTACACATATTACTCCAAATGTAAAATAATCTAATTATATTTAAATACAAAATTGTGGTCATAGTCATAAACCTCTTTGATGTCATTACGTCAGTGTTCAGGTAATTCCACAAGCAAATTCTGCTGACGCTGCATCCAAGCAGACCCTCTGGAAGTTTCCAAACATTATTTGGCATTATTCCCTTACAGCCTAGCTGAATGGCAGAATTAGACAGTCGTTCAGCCCTTTGGACTTTCTCGGGAGTGGTTACATTAAGTCGACGAGACTACAAGTGTAGAGAAGACCAAAGAGTCAGTTTGGGCATTTGTTTCTTTTGCATGTAGCCCAACATTTTTTCCAGACTCCAAACATCTTTATAATCTTTTCAAATGTATATTTGAAGTTAATTAGTCAGTCATGTCTTGTGTGACCAATAATTAAATGCAATCTTTTCTGTTGTATACACTTTTAACTAACCATAGATTAGATTAGTACAATGGGAGCAGTTAAATAAAGGGGAATCCATTAAAGATTCATGGTAATAGTAAGTAACAGAAAATAACAGAACCAGATGTTATCTTCATTGCTTAATATCATCACTGATTTAATTCATCATAATATTCAGTACTGTCATTTATCAGCCCAAGGTCACTGACCTGCATGTTACTATTGGTAGATCTGAGAGTTCTTGCAGGAACATACACCTGCAGATTTCCTGAGGTAAGATGCAGTAAGATCAGAAAACATTTGAAGGTTATTATGAGTATTTTAAAATCAGTTTTTTAAAAACACAAGTGGCCAGTGCAGCTGTCTGAGAACAAGAGAAATATGCCCCCTCATTCTCATGTGTGTCACTTCCTGCAACAGCATTTTGTACTCTCAGCAAGCTAATGATGGAAAACCTCGATAGGCCAATAAAGAAATGTAGGTGAGTTGGATAAAAAAAAAAGCATAAATGTTTTTACTGTCAGTTGTCAGAGAAGGCCGTGCACCTAATATAAATTACACAGGTTATAAAATGCATAGGATACAGAATGTTTTTTCAGACATTACTTATATGGTTCTTAAAGCTAAAAGTAGTTTTTAGCATTTAGAAATAAGAACTGCAGTGCAACATTTCTCAGTTCACCAATCCTAACAACAAGGAATTCAGTTTTGTCTTCAATTAGCTGCAGAACATTGTGTCATATCCAGGAGTTGATGTTTAAATAAACAAGGGGCTGATGGATCTTGGAGTGTCCGTAAATATGGACAAATACAGCTCATACTAGGGAGATGCACAGCTCTCTATCACCTGCATACAGAGGGAAGGGAATCCTGTATTTTTAAATCATCCTTGCTTATAGGAGCATATGGAGATTAAATAATGCTGGTTACAAGATTGGCCCTTGAGAGACTCCACAAAACAAAGCAAATATTAACATTAATAATAATATTTACAGTATTTAATATTTGTAAATGAAAGGAAGGGTTTGCTAGCCAAACAATGCAGTGGATAGCAATGATGGCAGTTTGAAATGCTTCTTCCCTTTGTTTAATCAGACTGGTAAACCCAATACAATGAGCAGCATTTTCCCCGGTAATGTACCAAAGTTGAAGTTAAAGTGAAAAAATATGATTTAGATATTCTGTTACATAAATATATAGACTGAAGTAATGATTGAGCTCCCACTATCTGAGCTAAAATTACTGACAGGTGTATTTGCCACTGTCTGATTATACCCTACAGGTGCCATATTTGAAAAATAAATAAAGGTTTGAAAATTCCAGGTCTCATAAACATCATAAATAAATCATAAATAAATACATTCTTTGTAAAGAATTGAGACAGGTCTGAGTGAGAGACAAAGAAAACAGCATAATGTTTCAAAATGGTGCAGTTTTACCTTATGACTTTGTTTCTCTGTTAAAAAGCAAAAAAAAAATTTTTTTACTACATATTAATCATGATGAAAGCAGTTGTAATGCGCACATGTATAGTCTAATGTAAATACTACCTGTTCATGTTTGTCTCTTTTTTTCTGTTACTTCATCACATAAAGGCAGGTTACCATTGCTTCGCAATTTATTTGTAATGTTAAAATTTAACATTGTTTTAAACAGAGCATGCATATTGATTTCAGTATGGCATTGATTTCAATTTCAGATGTGCATCTTCATGCTCTTATATATAATCTTTGTTTACACCTTAGCTAGCAAAACGTTAATGTTAGCGCTTTGGTGTGTCTGCCTTCTCTGTAGCCTACATATTTAAGCAGTCAGTAAAAAGTCAATCATTTGATTTGTATGTCAACAGTTGGTGGAAGTGCCCCATGATTTATGTATACATTTACAGCACAGACCATCATTTACAGTCCAGAGCAATGTACAGGATGCTTTATCTACTTGAAAAATGTATCCTTAACATAGTACTAAAAGGTAAGGCTAGGATCACCTTTAAGCTTAAGCCCTGATAGAGACAACAGTAAGCACAGACACGTGATACACAGCACAACTGCTGATATACTTTTAAAATTATTTTATGTACAGGATTAGAGCTTAAGTCTTCTGGGTCTTCTATTTGTTTGTGAATGAATCTCAGCTGTTCAGACAGACAGGGAAGTTCATTCAATCACCTCGGTGCAAATACAGGGAGAAGAGCTTGAAGCTAGTCTTCCTTGGTTGTTCTTTTGTAGCTGGGTTATGCCTAGCCAGACTAGGCTGATGTGAGCTATGGTGCAGCCTTCAGGAAGGCAAGCAATGTAATGTGGGAAAGTACACCAATCCAGTCTAGAAAAGGAAGCAATGGAGTGATGCCAGAGAATTTGGTTTGAACACAAATAATGCAGCTGCATTCTGGGTAAACTGCCTAATGGTATGCATGGGAAGATTAATCAGGGACAAGTTACAGTAGTGCAGTCCTGAGATTGGGACTGAGTAGACACCTGAGTATCCTCCCTGGAGACAAATGACATGAATCCCCTAGAAAAACCTGCATGTCTACATCATTATTTGCAACATGTATAGTGTAGGCCTATATGGTGTTATTGACAGCTCATTGTCAAACTCCATGCCCAAGTTTCAAATGGTCCCAGGAAGTCTTAGGTTACTGACATGGCAGCTGGGATTTGAGCTGATGTTAGTTATACTTTGATGTTATACTTTATGGTGAATGCAACGAAGGGGAAGAAATTGTGTGAGAGAAAAAAAATATAATATAGCTTGTGTGGACCAGATACAGGTACTTCTAGCTTTCCCTTGCAGAAGTTTGACTTTGTGTCAGATATCACAGAGAATGGAAGTCATAGCTGAGTTCAGCTTTCTAGACAGGTGGTTCACAGTCTGTGATGCCACCAATTATGAAGGGTACCACACCAAGATTGTACTTAAATCTCATTTAAGTAATTGTTAACTATTACTGTTAGAATTAGAAAATTGGCAGGCAATCATTTGAAATTAACAAATTAACTTTTAATTCCTGAGGGAACAATGGCTTGCAATCTACTATTTCAAGGGAAGTTAATACATTTTGTAAAGAAAAGTTTCACCAAGTTTTATTAAAACTTCATCTAGGGTCGAATTGCAGTAAGGATTGGAAGTTCTGAAGTTCTGAAGTGAGCTTTCAGAACCTCCCGTTCTCTCTCTCTCTCACACACACACACACACACACACACACACACACACACACACACACACACACACACACACACACACACACACACACACGTACGTACGTTTTCATCATATTAACTACCATGTGCCTTATATGCAAATAAGTTAATGAAGCAATACATCATCCTCATGGCATTTTAAATTTGGCTGCTGCACACAATATTATATATTGTAGTCAAGCAGGGTGATCTATATGCTGGTACATTAAAGGCTATGTTACAGTAACTACAGGCCTACATAGCTCACAGCTTTATCTTAGAATGACAAGTAATGCATTACAAAAAGATATAGTAATTGTTCAATAGGCTGACAAAAATAAAGGCTCTCCCATTAGTAATGAATGTGTTAAACAGAATGCCTTCAAACTGGATGTAATTTAAGTGTGATACTCCTAGATGGTAACTAACTGCTAAGATGTATGTGTATATTGTACATTGTCCTTAACAGTACAACCATACGTTTGCAAGGTGAAGGAAGAACTTCACCTGGACTTCTTGTTATGCTGCTGCTGAGTATTTCCCAACTGTAGGTCTCATAAGAGTTTCATAAAGGAACTGAAAACACTACAAACTAAATATAGGTTTGGTAGTTGATATTAAGGTTAATTTAATATAATTTGTAACAGATTGGATATTTAATAAGTGGGTCGACACTGCACACCTTGTGGACAAGAATAATGCAAAGGTTAAGATATTCACGTGTAGGGTTTGAATACAAAAACAAGGTTTAGGCTCTTTTACAAATTGTTTAACTGGTGATTGAAATGAATCCTAGTTACCTCCTTACAGGAAGCTTCAGCTGATGATGAAGGTGTAGTTGTAACTCCCTTCTCAAATTAATATCAAATATAATCAATTAATATGTAGTACTGATCATGCACAATCATTGAAATACTCAGAAGCCATCAAGCCAAACTCTAGTTATAGACACTCCATAATTTCTGTGTCTCTTCTTAGGAGTGCAATAAACAACATCAGTGGTGTTTTTCTTAGTTTATTTTCATTCATCTTCTCAAAACATAAGTGTTTAGTGTCTGGTACAAAAGAAAAAAGGCCTTTGAAGAAAGGAATCCATAATACCTCTTAAGTAAAGTATTTTTAAGAGTACTCAAAAAGCTAAAGAAAGCACTAATGATTAGATAAGGATAGCTGTGTGTATATATATACAACCTGTAGTTTTACTCAGTGCAGGTGTGTCATGTTTCATTTCCAAAGTACAAAGCGCTTCGAGTGCTTGGTTAATATAAGACTTGGAACACAGAAAATATGCCTTCAGAGAAACACTTTCTGAACTGGACTCACAAAGACTCATGCCTCAGAGCCTGAAAGACATACAAGCAGGCAAGATATGCAACTACCAATCTGCACTACCTGATTTCACTGTGAAAGCAAATTCACAATTGATGATGAAGTTATCTATAATTTCATTGACAAACCAATAAAACTGTATATGCTGGATCATCTGATAATTTGCTGGAATAAGGCTTTGTGGATTGCCAATTTGCAAAATTAATTTAATAGCCATTATTATCATATAAAACTGTTTTTCAAGGGCACATATATTGAGATTAAAATTTAGGATCAGGTATAATGTGATCTGCAAGGGCTGTTGGAACAATGAATGACATGCAGAGCCCCCATGAAATAAAAGGAGTTGACAATATGCTGCATGCAATATAAAATGGTTTGCTTTAAGTGTTTCAGTATCTCATTGGTAACATTCTGTGCTGAGAATGGAAAGATTTTCTCTATGCAATCAGCATGGGTGACTGCGTTCTTATCCTTACTTCACAAATCACTCTGAGCCTCTCACTACCTCCAGTGAAAAAAGGATGGACATTTTAAGAGAACGACCGGGATTGTTTGCTCCACGGGTTCGATGAGCCACATCTCTTGCAAAATTATTAACAACAAACTCACTTTATTTCTAACAATGACCCACTACTCATGAAGAATGAAAATCTATGAAGAATATGTGCATTTGGGTCAGAAAGAGAGAGTGAGGCAGATATGTATTTGTTTTTGCAAAATTAAAAAAGGGGAAATAAAGAATATATTTAGACGTGTTACCGTAACTTACAAGTCATCCACCATTAGATGTAATATAAATTACACCAAGTTCTTCCTTTCATGTATATTCTCATACATGCAAAATAAATAAAGAGAGCCAGATGTTTGTGAAAAGCCAGAGCACAAAATATGACTTCATGTGTCTGCAGTATAGGCTTACAGTGAGGTTGTTACTGCCCAGTTTACCAAGGCTGAGATTAACTGTATCAACTTCATAAGGGCCCACCTACTAGTTTTACTCTCATTGTGAGCTGCAGGGTTTAAATGCACTATACATGCATACTACCATTTCACTGGCTCTTCAGTGAAATGGTAGATTGCATGTATAGTAGAGACAGTAGAGAACACTTCCATTGTCATTTTTGGCACAATCCTTCTACATTAGGCATGATCCTCCCTCAAGTACATTGACCCACATTTTACAAAGTTAAGATGAGGCAGTTCTGAGTCTGCTTCATGGCCATCACCCCCTCCCTGGAATGTGCTGGAATACCTCCACAGCCTCTAAAAATTTCATATAGCCCTATGTGACTATTCTCCCCAAACCTCTGAAAAATAGTCAAGAAAATATGTTTTAAAAAATTATATATACACACACACATTGTTCACCCAAAATAATTAGCTCTCCCATCACAAAAACATTAAAACAAACAGTTGCATACATTGTTTGTGCATATATAGATACTACTCTCTCATTCAGGTCAAATTGCAGACAGTACAACTAAGCTTTGCAATGCTGTGTTGCCTCTGGAGATGTGCAGGTTTTTCTGAATATTTTCTCCCTCAGTGTTTAAGAGACTCTATGACAGGTGTCCATGCATAGACACTTAAACTAAGGATCACTACTGAGGTAGGACGTGTAGGATTGTCAACATCAAGAGGCTTAAAGTTTGACAGTGAGGAATTACTGGATTGGGTTTAATATACTTGACGTGTGCACTGTGCAGATGTATATGAGAAAATAAAGGAAGCTGTATTATATGGGAAAATGATAATTAACCTTCATTAAGCATCTTACTGTTTGGTGACTAGATGCTTTTTAACAGCTGTACAATCAGCAGACTGAGTTCTTTAAATGGCACTCCTATTTGTATCTGAACTTTTCCTCGAAGCGTAAACATGCAGAATGGCATCGCTGCAGTTCTGTTTGCACATATTTATTATTCTCCACTCAGCTACCACAAGCTGCCCAATAAAACACACAACTCAGCTCTGCTTAAAAGATGAGCCACACAGACTAATGGCAACTGCTGAAATGTAGCCAACGAGAGTCACTGCAAACATTTTGTGACTAGTTTGTAACAGGCTTATGAGCCAGATTTTTTATTTATTTATTTTTTAAGACACTTGCATTTGCTCTGCCAGAGCATAAGAGATGCTTTTATACACTATATGGTTAAAACTATGAATATTTGGGCATTCCATGTGTATTAATATGGAATTACACCACCTCCATTCTGTGGATATTTGAGCACATTCACTCAAAAGAGCACTCATTTAGCAGACACCCTTATCCAGAGTGACTTAAGTGCCTTGTTTACTCAGAATATCCTAGCACAGTAGGTTAGAATCAGACATACCAATGAACTAGAACACAGGGATGAATGCTGATACCTAGAAGTACAAAATTCATAAGGTCTCCATTGATAAGTGCTATAAACAATAAGTGCTAGTGTTTGTTAACAAATACCCAACAATAAGTATTAATTTAGTCAGTATAGAAGCAGTGTCAGTTGTCCTTTAAATATTCTGAAAATAGATGGGTCTTCAGTCTGCAAGGGACTCTGCTGTCCAGACAGCAAGCGGGAGTTCATTCCACCATCTTGGAGCCAGGACAGAGTAGTCTTGATGCTCGTCATCCACAAGACCTGAAGCAAGATATTTAAAGCCAAGCTGTACTTGGTTTAAAGTACTCGAGGTACAGATCTGGCTTTGACCATTGACTTCATGTATGAAGGGGCTGGTCCATTTTTGGCTTTGTAGGCAAGCATCAAGGTTTTAAATCTGATGCGTGCAGCTACAGGGAGCCAATGAAGGGAGCGCAGCAGTGGAGTAACATGTGTAAACTTCAGAAGATTGAAGACCAGTTGTGCTGTTGCATTCTGGACAAGTTGTAGGGGTTGATGGCTTTTAGAGGAAGACCAGCAAGTAGCAAGTTGCAGTAGTCTAGCTTTGAGATCACAAGAGACTGCACAAACACCTGGGTAGCTTCCTGTGAGAGAAAGGGCCAAATTCTTCGCATGTTACAAAGGAGGAATTTGCAAGACTGGGTTAGATTAGAAACATGAAGAGTGACAGCTGGTTGTCCAAAGTTATGCCCAGGCTACAGGCATCTTTGGATGGTGATACCAGGAAGTTCTCAAAGGAAACAGTGAGATCATGGTAAGGGTTGGGAGTACCTGGGATGAACAGAAGCTTGCTTTTACCAGGGATCAGCTTCAAGTGGTGGGCTGTCATCCATGATGCAATGTCAGTCAAGCATGCCGAGATACGTCTGGAGACCTGCGTGTCAGAGGGTGGAAAAGAAATGGTGTCATCAGCATAGCAGTGGTAGGAGAAACCATAAGAAGATATTACATCACCAAGAGAACGGGTATACAAAAGCAGGCCTAATACTGAGCCTGTGGACCACGAGTGGACTCCACATAATATGGAAGTGGATCCTCTCCATGTCACCTGATGGGACCATTCCTCCAGATTGGCTCTGCTTGGAGATGGTTTCAGTCCTGTCACACCAACCCAAGTTTGTGAAGTCCAGTAGGTGAGATGTAGATGAACTGAGCACCACCAAACCTTCTCCAGATGTTGAGTCATCCTGATTTAACTAGTTCAATAAGTGCTGAGCCCACCCCTCAATTCACACCTAAAGCCAGGGCAAAACTACAACTAGGTTTAGACAACAAGCCATGAATTTCACAGAATCTAAGGCAAAAGTAAGTGAACTCAGAGCCTACCTTAACCAACCACAAGATAATCCAACATGACAAACCAAAGCACACATTTTAAAGGTCATGTCACAGCATCCCAATTGGATTCAGATCAGGACTTTAACAAAATGAAGACTTTGGAATGGCCTAGTCATTCAGAGGTGGACTTGCTGGTGCTTTGGATCATTGTCCTGCTGCAGAACTCAAGGGCACATCAGCTTGAGGTCACAAACAGGTGGCTAGACATTCTCCTTCAGGATTTTTTGGTAGACAGCAGAATTCATGGTTCCATTTACCACAGCAAGTCTTCCAGGTCCTGAAGCAGCAAAACAGCCCCAGATCACCACACTACCACCACCATATTTTACTGTTGGTTTGATGTTCCTTTTATAAAATGCTGTTATACTTTTATGCCAGATGTAATGGGGCATAAACCTTCCAAAAAGTTCAAATTGTCTCATCAGTCCACAGAGTATTTTCCCAAAAGTCTTGGGGATAATCAAGATGCTTTCTGGCAAAACTGAGATGAGCCTTTGTTCTTTTTGCTCAGCAGTGGTTTTCATCTTGGAACTCTGCCATGCAGGCCATTTTTTGCCCAGTATCTCTTATGGTGGAGTCATGAACACTGACCTTAACTGAGGCAAGTGAGGCCTCTTGGATGAGTGGTCACTGCACTCTTGGGGTAATTTTGGTCAGCCAGCCACTCCTGGGAAGGTTCACCACTGTTCCATGTATTTGCCATTTGTGGATAATGGCTCTCACTGTGGTTCACTGGAGTCCCAAAGCTTTAGAAATGGCTTTATAACCTTTTCCAGACTGATAGAGCTCAATTACTTTGTATTTCATTTGTTCCTGAATTGCTTTGGCTCACAGCATGCTGGCTAGTTTTTGAGAATCCTTTGGTCTACTTCATGTTGTCAGGCAGGTCCTATTTAAGTGATTTCTTGATTGAGAACAGGTGTGGCAGTAATCAGGCCTGGATGTGGCTAGAGAAATTAAACTCAGTCCTCCAAAGATGTGATAAACCACAGTTAATTTATGTTTTACGGGGGGTTAATCACTTTTCACACAGGGCCATGTAGGTTTGGATTTTTCTTTTCCCTTAGTAATAAAAACCTCCATTTAAAAACTGCATTTTGTGTTTACTTGTGTTATGTTTGACTAATATTTAAATTTGTTTGATGATCTGAAGCATTGAAGTGTGGCAAACATGAAAAAAAAAAAATCAGGAAGGGGGCAAACACTTTTTCACACCACTGTATATATAAAGTACACAAGGTTTCCAGAGAAACAGAATATTTTGCATGGTGGTCCTTCATCCGTTGTGTGTGCCAGCAAAGTACTTCTACAAAGCACCGTGAGTGATCTTAATGATTGACTATAATGTTACAGTTCACGCATTAATACACAGAGTTGGCTTTAGTATTGCAGATCTTCTTCATAGATACCAAAGACAAATCTGATGAAGAATAATCAAACACAATTCAAGTTAGGGCTACCAAGGTTTGTTTGTGGTCATTATTCTGCAAGGCTTACAGGTAGTGAAGGGGAATCCAAATAAACCCTTTCTGTTACAAAGTGGAGCCCAGTGTGGACATTTCTGATAGTCATGCTCATAACCCATAGCCAGGATCACAAAACAGGTAGACAAAGACGACAGTCCCAAATCCGTAATCATAGTCAGAACACAGACAAACAAGGTCCAGAATCCACAAAGTGGATGGATAAACAAGGAAGCAGGAAACAAGGGACCAAAAAAATCCACCATGCTACCATGAAAAAAACAGAATAATGAAAAATAATTTGCAATTTCCTGTGGTATTAGTGTGGTCACAGCTTAAGCTTAAGGTTTTTTAATGAATTTGGGGTTAGGGTTATTAAAATCAAGAATCAGACTGATTCTTATATAAATGTTTTAATTATAGTTACAGAAGGAAACAACCAATAAATAATAAATCACACATGAAGAGCACAAATGGCATTTGTTAGGGCTATAAGAGGAAGTTGTCTCAGCCAGAACACCTTATTTTTCAAATTTTACAGGAAGCATTAAGAACAATATAAATCTTTTTTAACACAATATCTAAATTACAAATAATTAGACCATGAATGACTTTCAGATTCCTCCAGACCTTGTTCTCTGACTTCCTCAATAAGAAAACAGACCATGAAATTCCCCAGCAAGATGCCAATAATCCATTCTATGGTTCTAAACCTCAGTCAATAGTCAATACATTACAAGTACATTTTTACTGCAGTCTCGTTGGGAATAACAAGGTATGTCTCTTCCATTTTTAACCTTTTCTTCTAAAACTACCTTTTGACCTCTTTGATCTCTCCAGTTACTGGTCTATTTCTAGCACATCTTTTCTATTAACATTTTGGAGAAAGAGGCTGCCAGCTTCTGGGAATAACAAGCATTAAGTATTTCAGTCAGGCTTCTGGAAGTAGTCTAGAATCAGCACTGACTACTTCCTAGTGATTTACATTTACCTGAGATTATTAATCTGTTTCTCTACTGATACTGCTGGATTATCATACTGATACCACATTTCACCAATTTGTTAGTATGATTTTTAGAGCATAAAAGACAGCAATACGATGTCCCATAAGGTCGGATTTTAAGACACTTAAAACTGTTGTCCTCCCTTGGACATAGAAATCACAAACATAACTGTGGGCTCCGTGTATTATACTGATTAAACAATTATATCTATATGTTTGGCCATATTCAGCAACACAGCTGCACAAAATATAAGACTATCTTATAGAAATAAAAGCTTGCATAACAAAAAACAACAACAAAACATTGATACATTCTAATAAAACAGAAGTACCAATGTTTGCTTTGCTCAAAATAACATTGCTTGAAATAATGTTGGTTGATTGTATCATAGAGTTAGCCTAGAGGTTCGTTTAGTAAAACCAAAAGTTATAGATAAGGATATAAATAACATATAAACAACATCTCCCTAAATATCTCTATATCTCTGAATCATTATAGCCCAGCTAGACCATACATTAACCCTAAAACCATTATAGCCCATGTGTTAACCCTGGGATTGCTTGTGAAAGGCAAGGTTTTGTTTTACACTTCTGCTGCACTTCTAATTCCTAAGCAGTGTAAGTCCTGTTTTCAAATCTAATACTTATTTTGTAGGAGATATGCAGTAGATGGTTATGAGGCAGTATATTTATTTTCCGTGTTATTCATTTTAAATTAAGAACATCACTGAGAGCTCCTTTCTGAGCATATTACTTACAGTCTATATAAGTATCTGTTTATGAACCTTATGTTGAAACTTTAACATATCACATTCTCTATAGAGAATTTTAATTATGTAATTTACTACTCAATTCTAAAGCCTGTTTAGAGTTTGGCTCAAATATATTTGTGTTCCACCATTAAAACTGTTAAAAGTAATGTTCAGGATACCATATATTAAAGTTGATTCAGATAAAATCCATAAACAGGGTCAATGCCCTGAGGAGATGTTCGAGTCACAGTTCTGATTGCTGGATAGCTAGGACATAGATTTCTCCTCATGGAACAGGGGAGACAGGGCAGGACTGGAAGATTAACTACAACAAAAAATAAATGGTGCCCAGTTACATTACAAATTTTGAAATGTCTTACCATTTACATTTACATTTACAACATTTGGCAGATGCAACTTTCAAAAGTGTTTTGTCATTTACTCTTACAATGCATCTAGCCAGTACTGCAGGTTAGAGTTGAAGGTACCAATGAACTAGAATGCTGTTGAAATACAGGGATCGATGTTGATGCCTGGAAGTGTTAATCAAGTATAAGCTCTATCTCAGATAACAATAAGTGTAATAAACAATACCCTACAATATGTATGAGAGTTTCAGTTACTCCACGCAGGTCTAGGATCAGTGGTCATTTAAATATTCCACAAACAGATGGAGAACAGCAGCATCTGCTTCTGGTTTTGTATACATAAAGTGTTTTTGCTTGAATTTTACAAGTCGGTTAGAATGCAGCTTGGTTGCTAGCAAACTAGCTAATTCACCAGCCTTAAACAAATACTTATGTGTTTATATATTTACATGTGAAACGTTTGCTAGAGGTTTGTTGTACAAAACCTTTGAATATGACCATTTCCGCTGATATGAATGTAATTTCACTGACAATATTTTACTTTGCTAATATGAATGTAATTTTAATGATAATAATTAGCATATTTTTTCTGACTGGCTAAAGTGCAGATTTTTATTAGTATAATTTTGTTTGCAAAAATCTCAATCCGTAGCACAAAAACTTTATTACTTATCCATTACTTATGTAAACAAAATATTTAATTCTAGCAATTTGTTTTTGCTAATCGTCATTGTAACTTGAGTTAAATCTAACACATATAGTGTTTACCGTTTTTAAAATGTAATATTTGCATTGTCCTGTGTATGAATCAAGTTTTATATACAGAAGAGGCCAGACTGCAATGCTTTTATAAACACAAGATCTTAGTCCTAACTTGCTGTAAATTTTGAACTTGGCTCTGAGACCTTTCCATCCTGCTCCCATTCAGTCAGACACTCCCCACCTCCTTTCACAACGCACTGTTCATCAAATGGCTCCAGAGCAAGGTCAGAGATGTCAGAACCAATTACAGCACACCTCCTTTCACAATTAATTTCCTACAGTCTGAATGTTTGCTTACAGTCTGCATTAAAATCCAAAGATTATGCACTTGAATTGAAGGGGTTACAGGAGAATGCTGAATTAATAATCTAGACTCAACATCAATCATACGATTTGGGATTAGTCAGGGTGCTATTTTTTTCTCTTGCAAAGCCTCCATAATAACTCTTACATGTGTAACTTTCCATTATACATGTACAAAAAAAATAATTATGTACCTTTTTTGTTGTATTATTTGAGACATTATGACACAGGAGTGAGATGTGATTGTGGGAAAATAATGAAATGCTTTTATTAGACAAACAGGAAAAAGCAGTTGAGGGACTGGATAGATAATAATCACAAGTTTGCTGGGTCAAGCTCCACTATTGCCAAGTTACCACTGTTGGGCCCCTGAGAAAGGCTCTGAATTGCTTGAATTGTACTTGGTCACAATTGTAAGTTGCTTTGGATAAAATGCTAAATGCTATAAAATCTTAATTTTTTTGTACAGAGTCACTTATCAGGGTATAATTTTGAAATCGTTTAGTTCCAAGTCCCTGCACTTGACAGCAGGTCTATAAACGTGAGCAGGGAGAGAGATAATAAGCATAATACAAGCTTTGCTTTTATCCTCATTTCTTTCTCCGCATTACAGATGTCAGACATCATAAGATTCTCTGGTTTCTGACATAGTATGAGAGAAAATGAAGAGCCTGATGAAGAGGGATTGGGGGGGCAGAACATGGGGTAATGTTTCTGTCTCCATCTGTCTCATAATGAGTACATGGAGACGAGTCTATCGGGCTTCATGTAATGAGATGTTGGAGACAAAGGGAAGATCAACATCAACAGTCTTAAGAGAGATGGAAAGTACTTAGTTCTGATTCATTGTGAATAGGTGAGCTTGGTATGTTTAGGATATTAGATGGTTTAGAAGTTCAGAAGTGAAATTTATGTTTATTATATTTATACATTCATTCATTTATTTTTTCAAACTTTTAATTTTTTAAATGTATAGTTTTTTCTATTTATTTTTTTTCACTACTAGGTATTTGGGAGGTTTGATTATCAATATAAATTTCCAACAATTTTCAAAAGGTTTACCAAAAATGTTGCAGTTAACTGCAACACATGTGAGAAGAATAAGACTGGCATACTGGCTTGTATCTCTCTGGCCTAAAAAAAGCATTTGTCTTACTGTTGCAACACGTGTGTTCAGTCAAAATGCACAGACACTGGCTGGCTCCAGAACAAAACACAAAATGCAAAACAAAATACAAACTTTTATGATCAGAAAAAGTGCAGCATTTTATTTTGTTTTGGAATGTATATTCCTCTGATGTTTATGCATAAAACAAAAAAATAGGAACATAGCAAATATAGTAATAACACCAATAAGGCATTATATCAGTATAATGTAATGCTTTTTGAAACCTTACAACCTCTCATATACATACAGAAATGCATTCCTCTTTTTTAGCATCTGTAGTGTGTGTGTGTGTGTGTGTGTGTGTGTGTGTGTGTGTGTGTGTGTGCGTGTGTGTGTATATCAGAGAGAGAGAGGGTGGAGAAATGTCACCTGACTGACCACAGCTAATAATGAGCCACATTGACAAATAGCCGACACACAGATGTTTCTTGCTTAATTGTGGAAATAACCACTATAGTGCTATTTTCAAAATGTTTCATTTTCAAAATCTAAACCTCAAACGTTTCAACTTGCTCATATCCAAAGTGCTTGTTGTTCCATTTATTTATTGTTTTAAATAAATGACCTTTAGTAACTCTCTAAACATTATGCAGGACCAGGTAGTTTTCGAACTGTCACAGTAATAGTGTTTAAGCTAAATGGGGTGGTAGAGCAAAAGAGACATAAGGTCTGATTAAATAGTCCATTATTTTAACTGCGCAGCAGAGTTCACGATAATTAAACCAAACCTGGATGACTACCACATCAGGCTAAATTGCAGTGAGACACAGCAATGTGACATTTTGGTGTACACGGGGCTGCATTGCTACAGTAGTCACGGCAGACTGGCTATAATGGGACATTGAGGGAGAGACTCCACTTCACTGCAGGTGCAGTTAATGACTTCAAATTAGCAATTTAGCATCTAGCTCACAGCATTGATATGTGGTTTAATAGATTTTAACTGGCTTTGAGATTAGAACTGAATTGGAAGCAAAAATGATGCTAACTCTATAGGGCTCTTTCACATGTGTTTCAGATAAAAGCAAAAATGCCTTTATGTCATACTGCCAGTGAATCATCTACAAATGTTATTGTTGAAATCAGGTTATCACAGTATTATGTATAGTTAGTATGTGTAATTATATTGCTATGCAAAAGTTTAAAACATGTTTAGAAAATCTATGTGTTTTACTGCACTACTGGAGTTGTTTTCTTGTAATCTTGTTTTGTTATTCATTCAAGGAAGTCTGTGGATTCTTTGTTGGATATCGAGTGCTGGGAATTTCTCTGCCTTTTAAACCTTTGTGTGTGATTCATCTGTAATGTCAGGACACTCATTAAGGCTCAATTACATTCATTGAAAACTGGAGGTGTGTTGTGAAGCAGCCAGGGTAGAGATTTTATGAGAGTAGGACAACATTGTAAATAGACCATAAGTGGTGTCTCCAACCCCACCACTACTCAAACATGTTTGTTCCAATTTGTCATAAATGGCCTCCTGCACTCTTCTTTCAAACCACTTCTCTGCTCAAGATTCGTTCTGGTTAGAGGAGTTGTCTCTCTTATGTTGCCCGCGCACATATAGAGTGGATGTTTTGTCCTGCTGATGCACAAGTCCACGCACAAATCCTTGTATTGTACTACGTATATTACACTCGCTCTGCTTGTGATGTGGTGTATGGGCTTTTGGGTTCACAGGCAATTCTCTTAACATTGTGTTGACTTTAAGGCAGGAATGCGATAGCAGGAATGTGCTGTTTGTTGAATGCTCTCCTGAGGTTCTCAGACAATCTAGCCTCATGTCTGCTCGGATTCTCCAGCTTCATGGGGGATGGTCACGTGGCGATTTTATGTCTGCTCAGACTTGGTTGTCTTCAGTTGGATAGGCTAAGCCAGGGAAGGACATATTCACAAAGGACTTAAATTAAGCACTCCACAGCATCCCAGTGGTGGATCTCAATACAGCCGTACAGTCAGCTGTCTGGAACAACACTCTGAGAGAAAGAAGCACTCTAGCTGAAGTCTCTGCTCCCCTAGGCAACTCTCCCCTGTTTACCACTTATTGATTTAGTCCTATAGACATATGCCCACTGATATTTCAAATGTAAAATGTGATTCATACCTAAGTAATTGGTTCAAAGCAAAATGTAACTCCGTCACAGATATCCAGCACACTGGAATTGTGTTGAGGTGTGGTCTATATGTCTGCCTCTATGTATAGATCTTTACAGCAGTAATTGGATCTATAAAGATCTATGCAAAAATCCCTCTGTCTGCAAATTAGGAGCTGTATTTCCTAATCGCTTTCCTAAAGGATTGGAGATGTTGGAGTTTTAATCTGGTATAACAACAACTTTGTTTTAAATTTCATGGAAACTTGTCATAGAGTGTCAAACCCAAAAGGAAATAATCCCAGGTCCAATTGGTTTCTGTTGTTGCTTCTATCAGAGAGGCCTCTTGCTTAACATTGGCAGTAAAGCACATATCTGAAGAGCGATGTCCTGCAGACTGTGAAGTGGCAAATAAAACATGGCACTGCTGAATGTCTACTACTGCATGTCCATTAAAAATGTTCTCCCTGGTAACAGTGTGGTCTGTTGAGGTAGTACTTCAATTCATGACAGGAAGGATACAGGGAGGGTTCTGAGGATAAAAAAAGAGAGAGACATTATTCATCAACTGCCTCTGAAATGAAGTCAGTGAGATTATACAAGGCCTAGGCTCTGCCACAGGGTACAATAGTTTTAGAATGGCATTTACAAACACTTTCAGAAGCTAGCAGCTAGTAACCCTCTGCTATATGTGTTTGAATACTAATAGAAGTACAATCGTGTTCAGTTGTATTAAAACAGTTCTTGAGCAGTGTTGTCCTGAGGAGGTGAACACGGTTCCAAAGTCCTGTGTGTGTCCCTTGAGTAACCCCTAAGCCTTCACACAAAAATCAATACTCTAAAACCAGGAAATAGCCATTCATCATTCCAGTTGTACCTCAATGTTTTCTGCTGCTTTCACTACTATTTCTCCCAACAGCCTGAGCAGGCTTTCATCCTGAAGGTCACTCTCAGCTTTCTCGGGAGTTTCCTCCGGCTGCACAAAAGGTGTGAAAGTCAAACTTTGTGGGTGCTGGAGATGGAAATGGAAGGGAAAATTGGATTAGGCACGTGGATCAATAATGCCTGTGTATCACCACGGCTCTTAGTGAGAGGCACTTCACTCACAGGTGGCAGTGTGACGGAACTAGAGACAGTTACTCATTTCCTATGTTTTTCTGATGAGGCTCAGCTTTTGCTGACAGCATAAAGATGGATGATCCTGGTCAAACTGTACAGATATTTTGTCACATGTTAACATTCATGCACACTCTATACAGAGAACATATTTATTGATTTATGGCTATAATGTTAGAAACATCAATTACATAATAAAAACATCATAACAAAAATGAGTAAGCATAACGATTTGCATAATTCCTATCTAACCCAAGACCCATTTCACATATTTGGGAGATAATTTTCTCTCTGTAAGCAGCTTTGTAATTCTTTTATTTATATTTTTCACTATACTGCCTACTGCTAATTGTACTCACTTTTTGAATCTATAGTTTCATGTGCATGTACATTTGGTTAGGCCTTTCAGATACCAAAATTACCCACCCGCTTTCTGGGCAGCATTCTACAAATTTAGAACACTGCCAGGTAGCAGGTGAAATAAGCCCATTTAGTGCCATATACACTTTCTCTCTCTCTCTCTCTCTCTCTCTCTCTCTCTCTCTCTCTCTCTCTCTCTCTCTCTCTCTCTCTCTCTCTCTCTGTGTCCCTCACATCCCTCACATAAACATACACACCACTTTAAGTTGTCTGGTATGCACAAGACGCTGCGCTGTTGTGACAGTAACACCCCTTCCCAGTTTTTCCTTGACCCTAGATAAGACTGGAAACCAAGATTCTCTGATTATTCTATGACTGCCTCTCACTCTCCTTGTAGAGCACAATAGCCAGATTAAGGAGAGAACAGAACCGCTAGCATGCATAACCTGATTTATACTGTTATGGCTTGCTCTAGCATCAGACTGTGACAGAAATGAGGGGTGAGGGAGAGGTTTCATTTACTTCTTATTGTTGCGCTTATTGAGTAGAGGGTTAAACATCATTAACCAACAATGGTAAAACAACAAACACAGAGCTGGATAGCGAAAAAGTTACCTTACCCACTCAAATCAAAGTGAAACAAATGTGAAATAAATGACATAACTTTTCTCTAACTCCCTAAATAGTGTTGATCAAGGTTTATATAAATACAAAGAGTATCCACAGTGTGCATTATTTACAAGATAGACAGGTATGAACAAGATATTTACAATCTGTCATGGGACCCCCCACCCCCCCACCCCGGGGGTGGCAGTTCCTAGCCTGCCTTGTGTTGGGTGGGCATGGGGCATTGCTGTGCTGTTTATGTTTGTAAACGGCAGCCTGGGAAGGATGCGTTGGGAGCCGCGCCCCTTGGGAGGGGGTTCTGTCACGGGACACAACCCCCCCCACCCCCCCCACGAGTCACGTGGTACAGCCTGCCGCATGCTTCTAATGTATCCTGATTAGGTACAGTAATTCTCCACACTAATAATGCTAAGGGCTTCACATGTGTATTTAGCCACCCCCTCCGTGATGGTACACACCTACACAGGGTTCAGCATTCTGTCTATTTAAACCCCCATCGTGTGTGCATCTTCGTTGGTCATTGTTGATGTCGTTTGCTTATGGCGCTGTTAGTGTACATGTTGGTGTTTATGTAAACTGTTTATGCATGTTTGTGTTTAACGTTGTTACTATGTGTGAGTGCCACCATTGTCTTTTATGTTATTCATTAATAAATGTTTCACCACGTCAAGTGAGTCAGTGTGTCCTGCCTTGTGGCACTTGGGCCAACGTTACACAATCATGCAATCAATCTAACATGGGCTAAGCAAAAGATTAAATAAACAAGGAAAAGGGCTCAGGAAGCATTACACCAACCTAAAATTACAAACAGCAAGCACACCACAAGCAAATCAGAATCAAGACCACAGTCTGAAGCCCAGAGCAAATGGGCCATGTTTATATAGGAAGTAGCGGACAGGAAGAGGGCATTCAGCAAAAGGAGATGGGACTGACCAATAAGGATCAGCAAGCAGGATAATGGTCTCCACCTGGAACACAGATCCACACAAAAGACACTAACACACAATAGACCAGCCAAATAATAACAACTGGAGTCGTAATACGTTTAGAGGACCCACCTTCCCAGAGTCATTAAGGGCCAAGGCTAAAGATTATGTTAAATGTCAATGCTGAAGATAAGTTCATCAGTATACTCCAGCATACTCCACGCACACACACACTGCTAAGAGCCTACTGCATTATACAGCTATTTATGCCCAGCATCAGCAACAGGCTGCCGTTTGGAGTCTAAAACCCTGGAGGGTTGCCACGGTAACACAGCTATGGTGTGATGGATGATGGGTAATGAGGTAGTTAAAGCGAGTGTGATATTTATTTTTTTTCTTATTCTCCTAGCTTGGAGCAAGATGGTGATGAATGAATATTCTCACTCTTGCTCCACACTGGACATGTTATATTCATGAGCGATACCATATGCACTGCTAGCACAACCAACACACCTCATCTCATTGTTCTAAGGCAAAGACAGAGCGCATAGAAGCAAAGCATGGGAATCCAACAGAGCCCCGTTCATGGCAACATCCATTTAATAGATCTGCACCTCAATGACAAAAGAACAGCTGTTGGAATACAAAGTGCAGGAGGCCAACCAAGGCCACTTTTATGTGAGGTCAGCGTGGTGGGGAGGCAGGGAGGGCAAAACATCTTGTTGCACACATGGAGGAGTTTAAGAGTAGAGGTCAAAGGACACCTAAACCCAAAGCCATTTAGTACCACGCTGGCCTCCCTCTGGAGCTTGAACTGGAGTCCAGAATCCCTGATGCTTATGTCACTGGGTTGTAATTTCTGCTGAAAATCCACTGAGCACTATTGCCACAGCAAGAACACTGTTTATTTTAAAATCTTACAATTTGCATAGATTTTTTTTTTCTTCTGAGAAATGGTTACAGTTGGACAGACATTATACAGCTTGGGTGATAGCTTCAGATGCAGTCTTCATTTACTCTACTGAATATATCATTCATTTATTTAAAGTCAAAGTCAAATTTATTTATATAATGCTTTTTACAACACACATTGTCACAAAGCAGCTTTACACATGTATAGATATGGAAAGTTTTCTTGCCTGAGGTGCATGCACATTTTGTGCAGATACACACAGTGACATATAATGTTTTCTGAATTTTCACTGCTTCATTTTGACAGGTCATAGGTAATGTAGTCTCAGCCACATACGCTCCATTGTCTATAGCGTGTTAACCTGACAACACTGTTAGGATTCTGCCAGTTACATTCTGATTGGGTGTCTGTACTTATGCATTTATGCACGTGTGCATCATATAATGGTCCGATGTGAATCAAAGATTCACTGCTCTAGCTAAGTTCAGCTTTGGCAACAGTTGTGCACACAAATGAGCATTTCAGAGCAAATATGTCCATGTGACTAAAAAAGGATTGTGAGCTCCATGTTATCTCATCATTAAAAGTAATTCAAGAGTTTTGTTTAATGCAATGAGGAACACATAAGAGAGACATTACTGCTTGTTTGCTGACAGGCTATGGGAAAAGCTTTATATTTCAAGCATGGACAACTCTGTGAAGAGCTACCAGATCAAATGAAATGCCTGGAAACTATGGAAACTCAAGTGAAATACTTCACAGACAAAGACACAGCTGTGGCTCGTGCAGGGAAAGATGAAGAGACTGATACTGACATTGCATCTGGCAATTTCCCATTGTATTCAGCACTGCTGAATCACTCGTGGGCCCTAAAGAGCAGAGAGAAAGATACAGTCCAACATTTACCCCGTAAACCTCCATAACTGTGCTGCATTTGCCACATCCAACTGAGCCATTGTGTGCTTCTGTTTTCCTAAGGGACTGTTTGTCATGACTCTGTTTTCAAGATTGCCTTCCTCTATATATCATGCCAAAACAGCAGGCCTGTGATTTGTCATTTTGCGTGGTAGTTGAATTCCCTTTTCCCTCCAATAGTAGGTGCTTCTTGGCCATGTTAAGTGGCCAAAGGCACCATACTCTCCCTAGAGAGTCTGGCAGTGAGACTGTAGATAAAGTTCATTCCTATATCACGTGACACCCAGATCACACCTGCTCTCTGTCCTTTGTGCCTTCCACTTCTCCTTGCTCCTTCCTAAACAGACAGGCAGAGGTAGGTCGTAGCCCCTGATGTTTTCGAGACCCTTAGCAACGGTTGTCATGCTGCTGTAAGAGCTGGAAGCCCTACCTGTCTCAGACAATGTACTAAAAGTGGCTCCCTTTTACTGTCCTTGCTACCATCTCCCTGTCTCACTTGCAGACTCTCCTCCAACTCTCTCCTCCCTTGTTCTCCTCCACCTCCTCTCCACTCCCGTCCTCCTCCACCTCTCCTCCACCTCTCGCCACCAAATCTGACACCCTCCTTTCCCTTACCTCCCTCTTACCATCCCTCTCATCCAGCCACTCCACCATCTCTCTCCTCCACCTCTCTCCACCCTCCCTCTCCTTCATATCTCTCCTGTCTCTGCTGTACGTCCCTCCTCCCTCCCTCTCCTCCATCCATTTCCAGCCTCCATCTCCTCTGTCCCTCTCATCCAGCCCTCTACACTATCTCCCTCCATCTCTTGTCTCCATCTGTTTCTCTATGCCCTTGCCCTCTTTCCTATCATTCTTCTCTCCCTCTAAATGATGGCCATCTAAATGATGTGCATCTTGAGAAATGTTTTTTCTATTCAAACCTGGAAGTGGAAATTGGCTGAGGTGAAGCTAATCTTCGGCTGGAGTGTTTGTCAGTATGACATACATTGTGAGTTTGCCTTTAGTGAAGCAATATGCATGCTGACTCATTTTACATGCAAGGAGGACAGTCTCTTGCAGAGAAAGAACTCTTCTTTCTTTTGTATATGAACAGCACAGAAACAATTTTTGCCATAATGGCAATATATATGTGTGTATATATATATTGGAGATCGTTGATGTTTCTCCTGGGATCCGCTGGAGCCATTCTCTCAGTTTAGGCGTCACAGCCCCTAGTGCTCTGATCGCCACAGGAACCACTGTTGGCTTCACCTTCCATGTCTTTTGTAGCTCTTCTTTCAGCCCTTGGTGTTTCTCAAGCTTTTTGTGTTCCAGGTTCTGGATGATCACTTGGGATTGCTACATCTATCTCTACATCTATCTCTTCTGTTGTTTGTCCATCACAACTATGTCTGGTTGGTTAGCCATTACCATTTTGTTAGCCTGATTCCCGCAGAATCTTAGCTTGGACATTCTCCACCAATAATGGGGTATATCCCACGTTGACCTTAGAAGTTCCAGCCTGTACTTGGCACAGATCTGCATACTATGCCAGCCACTTGGTGATAGCATTACATATATGCTCTGCCTGATAGCATCTTGCATTGTGTTATATGCTGGATTGTCTCAGGGGCATCTTTACACAGCCTGCATCTAGGGTCCTGCCTGGTGTGGTAGATTGATCATGTCCCACTACGCACAAGGAGGGCCATTTTCCTTGTGTTTGTGTGTGTATGTATGTATAGACCTTTATGTTCAAGACTATAGGCCACTGTGATACCTGTATGTTATGTTTCCACCCCTTTTTTAGTTGTGGTAGCCAATAGCACTTACTGTAATAAAGTGTCACTTTCTTGCAATACAAGATTACAATAATTAAGTACTCCTTAGTTACTCTGTTACAGGAGCTAAATAAATGTAAAAAATAAATAAATAAATAAGATCAACACATATCACCCAGCAAGTCTTTTTAAAATTTGAATTAAATGGATGATTCTTGAGGTTTATGCCTCAAGTATCCATCTGCAGTGAAAGAATTAGTGTGTATGATAGAATAGTGAATTCTGCAGTGTAAGGATGCAAGTTCCCTAATTCACAAGAGATGAATGCATTTGTGCTCTACCAAAACCCAGTGGGACTTCAGAATGGGGTATCTTATCTTATTTGCAATTTATGTATAGAATCTTGTAAAAATCCATGACACAATTAATCTTGCCCCAACCAACGACCCCCCCCCCCCCCCCCAACTTCAGTAATTAGGACATTGTCATTTATCAATTCCTTATAGCCTGAATGAGCATTGTGTGGCTTAGGAACGTATTGTAGTCAGGAATGTGTGTTTAAAGTTCAAACTGAGGTTTGCGTGGAATTTACAAGTCTGTTTTCAGAGTAACTCAGCTACAGTTGTCTCGTTTAGATCAGACTGTACAGCATGAAAAGGACTCTTTGAGCTAATAATCATTTAATTTAACGGAAGACATAACAGTTGGAAGACTGAAATGAAAGCGTTAAATCAAGGAATTCGAGTTCTTCGGTCCTGCAGAGATGGAGTGTTCAATGTTCAATTTAATGTTTTGCTTTGCTTGTTCGTGAAAAATATAGTCAGAGGCGCTTGAGGGGTGCGCGCGCGCGCGTGCACTTTCATGTGCGTTCGTGACACATGAAGTGTCACGTGATGTGCTCTTAACTGAATTATTGATGTGTTTAAATGATGCTGTAATGCATAAGATATATCGAGTTGAATGTCCGCACTTAATGTCCGCACGTCACAACGTGTTAACAATATATATTGTATAACGCCATTGAACACAACACCGCTCTGACTTGTTTTATTAGGTTCTGCATTAACATAAAGCGCAGTTATGTTCTAGCATGCTATGCCTAATTTATTTTTACAGGTAAGCATTTCGTTCAGAGGTTCCCAAGAAAAGCTGTGCTCCGTTTAAATCTGCTTGCTCGTCTTAGACTGTTTACCTTTTTTGGTTATTTTACACGAGAAGTTCTATACTGTATTGGAACTAAACGTATTTTCCAAGCCAGTTACGCCGGGTTGACGTCGATGTCCGTCCCCCTGCGCCCTTAAATAAGACTCAGGCAGCAGGGCTGTCTCACCAAACCAGCTCGAAGAACCAGAGGACCAACTTTAGCGCTTACTTAAACCTTAGCAAAGCAATTTTCAATTGGCTTTACATTTTTCATTGTTTATTCGGCTGTTTTCTTACACTGTAGGTTATTTTTGTTGAGGAATGGAATCATACGCAAAAAAACATGTTGCTTCAGCGCTTCTGAAAGCGAGCCTTCTGATTACCAACCGGTACCCGTCCCGCATGGTGAGAGCCTAACTTTCCAGCACCACAGCGACCACTCTGTGGGACCATGGAGCCGTCCACGGCACCCGGCACTGAGCTGCGTGACCTTTACTCCGTGATCCCGTTCAATGTCACGTTCCCGGACGATGTGATGGGCTTCGTCCCTGACGGACAGAATTACACCGTGCATAACTCGGGGAGAAGCCCCGCAGGGTTCGTAATGGCTATCTCCATCACCGCCCTCTACTCCGTTATCTGCGTCGTGGGACTTCTGGGAAACATGCTCGTAATGTATGGTGTAGTAAGGTAAGCGCTACACTTTTATGTGGGAATGGTAACAAGTTCAGATTTGATTTAGCCAACATTCATATTTTAAAAATTACACCAATCACCGACCTGATATTAAATACAACATGATTAACAGAGAGACTAAATATCAGTTTGGTCATTTCTAGATATTCTGGCATTTATTGGTGTGTTAAAGCCACATTAGTTATAGTGGTCAAAGTGGGCATGTAATCTACACCTGGAGTGCATACTGGCACATGATGTGGCCAAAGGTATTTGTCCTTTTAGTAAAGGGGATGCATGTTCATCAGTATTCAACGTGGTGAACAAATCAATTTAATCGCTCGTCTTTTCCTGTTTCTCTCTTCCCTTTTCTCTGAAATTTCTTCTCTTCTTTTTTCACTCTTCAAAAACATTTTTCACAAGAGCCCCTCAGGCAAGAGCTTACAAGCACTTAAGTCTAATTTTAACTGAAAATAGTGGGTAGGGATATTACCCCTTAGTAATCTGTCAGTAGAATCAAAACAGAGACCTATTATTGTCTGTAAATAATAGACTTTGAATACATTTTCTATAATTGTAGTGAATTTTACATTTTACATACAAAACAGAAATATTAAAAAACTGAAATATTACTCTCCATCACATTCCCACGTTTGTCAACTAAAGCAAGTACTCACGAGTCAGACGGTTTCAGTTTGTGCCTTATCTCCTAAACAGAGAAAGCCCAATCAAAAGTGACTGGCGTAACCTTGACCAGAGTTGTGAGAATGGATTGGTTCATGGGGCTTTGGGGTGGGGGTGAGCACTGTTGAAGTCAGCCTCTCTTGTGTGTTACCCGGCACCCCTCGGTTCCCAGTGGCCTTAAGGCACTGTGTCTGGACTGAGCAGCAGCCACAGGGCGGAGGTCCCCACTGAGCTGGAAATGGGGGCGATGGAGAGCTGGCAGAAGCCCAGCCCTGCTGGGTGGAACAAGGCACTCAGTCTCACCCCCTTCTTCTTCTGGTGGGTTCCACAGTACACAGGATGGTGGTGTTCAGCACAGGCATCAGAAAAGCACGTTTAATTGAGTAAAGGCAGACTGATGGAGCAATTGACATGCAGAGTGTCAGAAATCAAACGGCAATGCATGGTGGAGGCATTTGTTCTGAGTGCTGACTGAACAGTCTCTCTAATCCTCAAACACAGGCTGGTCTTAAGGCAGACCTCGGGAGGTTTAAGTCAATAGGTCACATGGCCGATGGTTGAACGGAGACGTTCCATAACAAAAAGCCAGCCTAGTTGTCATGACGATGGTAATTGTCTTAGCCAAGAGATGCTTTCATACAGACCATTTTTTTCATTTTTAAATACAACCAGTTCCTTACAGTATGTTTTAGTCTTGGCAGTGCTTCTGCTTTTAAGCTAATGGATATGCAATCACTTTAATGCTAAGTGGTTTATTAATGATAGTGACTGGTCACGGTCTCATTAAACATGCTTAAATTATTAAGAAATTCTCTACTCTTGAGTTTTCAGGAAGTTAGTAACAGTAATAATTCACTAAAAACAATCAAGTCGGTTTCCTTTCACCACGGTTTCCTTCCTTTCTTTAAATACTATGGCACTGCCACAACTGTGACACAAATGTGGGTTTCTCTTGCAAAACTGAATCTTACATGATACCTGAAGGTCTTGGCTGGTTATTTATAGCTGTCTGCCTAGAATGTTTTTGCAAAAGCAAGCAATACCCATCACCTGTGGAGCCGAAAAGCAGCCATTTAGACGCAAACAGGGGACCTGCAACTCCAGGGAATCCAGAGCTGCTAGAATTGCAGCAATATCAATAAAATTTTCTAAGCCCTGTATCTGGGAAAGGATAGAGGGAGATGAGTGAGAATGGTGGGGTGAGACCAAGGAGGGCAGAAGAAAAATTGGCTGGGATCAGGCTGGGTACAGAGCAATGCACAAATTTTATTTTGTCCACTGCTTTGGGCAGCAGCTTCTAATGTATCCTGATTAGGTACAGTAATTCTCCACACTAATAATGCTAAGGGCTTTTTTTTAATGTGAAAGAAGCACTGCAGAAATTAGGAAAGTATTGGAGCTTAGTTGTGGAATGGTCATAACCCACATAACTTCACACCAAACACTGGCAGTATTAGTTTCTTGATTGATTAGCTCAGTGGAGCATCATGTGAGGCAATAGAGCATTTCCTAAGGTGTATTTAGAAGGACCTAAACACTGGATGTACCAGGATATTTGTCCAGTACATTGCATCATTATGAGCTTCTGCAGTACATACGTGATTAGATTTCTTCACACAGACTGTATACAGTGGTGCATGATATCAGGAAGCACATGTGCTTCTGGTCACAGTGCAGATAACAGCAATGCAATTAAATTTTGCTGCAGCCTCAAAGGTAAACATCTACCGAGGTGGCATGTGGTATTATTATACCCTAACTGGCAAATGGCCACTTCGATCACTAATCATCTTTGCATTGTGTGGCTGTGGTCTCACAGCTGCTGATTTCAACTAAGTATTTATATATATATATATATATATATATATATATATATATATATATATATATATATATATATATATATATATATATATGTATGTATCTGGTTAGTAGAATCAAACAAAGAGCAAAGATCTGTGTTGGAATGCCAAAGACACACAGAATACTTGTGGTTGTATATTTTGCACACAAACTCTGTAAATTATCCAATGGCATGTTTTTTTTGTTTTTTTTTCTATTAAAAAAAAGATACACAATGCACACTTCTCCAGGTGATTTTTCTTATCAAAAGTGCATCAGAAGCTTGGAGCACATCGAGCGGGCTCAGCAAAGACACTAGCAGAGGTACGTGTGTTCTCCAAGATCAGGCTGATCACAGAGTTCCCCCACCGCCAGCTAGGCAAGACTTGACAGAGGTGTCCACTAAGTGGGCTTTTTAATCCCCTGGCAGTTTGCAAATGAAGACCCCTCAGTCTTATTGCTGAGCTGGGGCCCAGCCAGTCGCCTGTCACTCTTACCCAGCCTACTAAAAGCCCTGATCAACGGCTCTCTCTGTCCAGAAAATTAGATGGTTTTGAATAAATACCAGGCTCCTTTGTGGTGTACAATTGGGAAGGGGGAAAAAGGGATCAAAGTGAATTGCATGTACTTGGCTACATCGCTACGGTGCCATGAAAAGCCTTCATCGCCTAGGCCATGAGAGGGAGTAATAAGAGAAGTATGAGGAAAACTCAGCATTTGTGTCTCAGTACCTTTGTGAATGAACATGGTTATGGTCCATTGTTAAGCAGCCATGCACCAAACAGAAGCAACAGGGAGTGGTTGAGTTAGCATGATTTCCTTTCTGAGCGAAGGGCCACTAGTGCTCCTGGGCAATGTCAGGGAAATAAGTGGAGGCTATTGTAGGATTTCTTGATGCTATTTAAAGATAAGATAAAGAAAATATATCACTATATAAAGAAAGTAATAGACTTTAATATGATTATTAACATCAATATGGTATTTTCAGTATAACAGAGTCAAAAGGTATTTTATAAAGTTTGTGCAGTAGTGTAGATTTTGTTTGGTTAGAAAAAAAAGCCTAACCAGAATGTGACTGCATGTGAGTATAAGATCATTAAATAGTGTACGTGTTATGGTCTGACTAAGGGTAGCATCCTGTGTCTTATAGCATCTCATTTGGCATTTGTGTGTATGTGTGTGTGTTGGCACGCGCGTGTGTGTGTGTGTGTGTGTGTGTGTGTGTGTGTGTGTGTGTGTGTGTGTGTGCCAGCCGTAGCAATGTGTACAAACCTGGCATCCTACTCTCAGATTTTACTGCAACTTGAATAGCCAGAATAATGCCATTATGTCTATAATGAAAAATGATTTTAATTTTAAATTATAAATGTCTACATCCTAACATATTGCACATAATCATATTTTATATATAATTAATTAATTGAACTTCTCCAACATTGTAAGAGTGTAATAATGATAAATATATTCAGAATAAGGCATAATATATACAGTACAAATAGATCAGAACTATTGGACTAAATAAAATAAATAAGATTAAGATTAAGAATTTTTTTCATAACAATAACAAGAAGAAAATTAAAAATCTAGTTTGTAATTAATTGTACATTCATTATCATTCCTTATACATTATATATTATTAAATAATGTTAGATTTCATCATATTTTTGTAAAAGTAAATAATATATAACCTAAAATTAATTATTATATTATAGTCTTAGTCAAACTAAGGCATTGTAACTTTTAGTAGCAAATGATGGATGATTCTCTATAATGTATTTAGAA
Organism: Electrophorus electricus; assembly: GCF_041902795.1. Lineage (NCBI taxonomy): Eukaryota > Metazoa > Chordata > Actinopteri > Gymnotiformes > Gymnotidae > Electrophorus > Electrophorus electricus. Next base: position 28,454,409 of record NC_137502.1, read on the forward strand.
GTCACCACATAAAATCAGCTGAATATAAACCAAAAACATTCATCCTTTTTTATTATTAATTGAAAGAATAGTAATAACATTTCAGTCTGCCCTCAAACAAAAGCTATCCAGTTAAATCATATTGGAAAGGAAGAGTTAGATCCTCAGCCTGCAACAAGCTAATTTTTGAGCTGGAGAGAAAGTGCCTAAGCCAGTTTCTCTGCCAGTGAGTGTCAAACTGCCCGCAGCCAATGAATGAATATTCAGAAACAAACGAACTTGCAAACACTAAAAAACCTAAACAAAATTGTCAACAGTCAGCAGCCATCTTGCTCCAGTGCACTCTCAAATTGTTTTTCATATCTTGAGCTATATAATAAAAGATAATAATAATAATAATAATAATAATAATAATAATAAATGAAGCTGACAACTATCCCAAACATATCTCAAACATATAAAAATATATTTGTACACAATATTATTATTATTATTGATGATAATAATAATAATAATAATAATAATAATAATAATAATAACTATTTTTATAGATGGAGTAGTATTAGTAATAAGGAATACTACTACTACTACTACTACTACTACTACTAATAATAATAATAATAATAATAATAATAATAATGATAATGAACTGCCATATATTCCTTATTTGTTATAAAAGTGTTACATTTTAGGTATAGAAGAGTGTGGAGTATTTTGTCTACCTCAATGTGCTTTGGCTACCTCAACAGAACAGGATATGGCAAAGGATCATGCCCCGTCCCTTTCTGCCTAAAACACTAATGCACTTTAGCATGCAGGCTCTTCCCCATACTGTCTGTCTCCATCCTGCTCACCCTGAAGAGATCGCAGCCAATGTTAATCATTAAAACATGTTCAGTTCTCTCTTTACAAGTGAATTGCATTACACTGAAAAAACATCTATAGGCATCCTCCAGAACAGAGGTGAAAAATGGCACATAATTTGATATAATCCATAGGCATACACACAGCATTGACCAGCAAGCATGGTCATCTGATTTGTCCTGCAGTGCTGTAAAACGGTGGCTGAGGTGAGCACTGATGGAATGGTGCAAAAGAGACCTGAAGTGTATGCTTCAGAGGTTCAATCTGAGTTCAGTCGTTTGGTCTTCCTTGGTTCATGTCTAAGAGTACTGGCGAGCAAGGGCAGATGAAGTGAATTCAGTCTAATCTAGAACTGGCATGCTGAGAGGGATACACACTGGACATGGGTTGAGTTGGAGAGTGCTTCAGACCACAAATATATGCTTCATCCACAGGCTGTCCAGAGTCCTGTCCTGTTGGCATTTGAGCTGAGTTACTTGCTGCTGAGTTGCCGCTGTCGAATATTTGTTTGGCATTGAACCTGCTGCTGTGGTGGCATGTGTGCAGAGTTCAAAGTGCAGAATTACTCTGTTACTGTGGAGATTGAGGGAGGCCAGCAAATGCACTATCTTATCAAAAAGACAGTATCTGGATTAAAACCCTAAAGAGTGTTGTTGACGCTCAATCCAGACTACAAACCAATACATACTTGGATATCAATCCTTTACTGTCAATGACTGCTTGACATTTGCAAACTACAGACATTACCACATGGTACCTTCCCTGTTGATGCACAGTTAGGTCTGTGTCGTAAAACAGCCTTTTTCAGTTAGGGTTGGGTTTTTGCGTTGTTTTTTTTTGTTGTTGTTTGTTTTGGGTTTTTTTTCACTCTTGTTTTTCAGTAAGTGAAGTGCATGTTCACTGGTATTGGCCCTGAAAAACTCCATCACAACATTGGGTGTTGGATAATTGTCCAAACTGCTGCTAGGTGAAGTGGAATTTGCTGAGCACTTATGACATGGTAGGTAGCGTGCCACCCTGCCCGGTCAGTTTGATGGACACGTCTGACTGATGTACATCAAATACACACACACAATTTTTTCTCCAAATTCCCTCTTTCAGTTTCAGGTCTGTCCTGTCTGTCCATTAGGTGTTCTTTGTGTACTTTTTTATTGACTGAAAGTATTTGTCACCCACTCCTGTCAGGTTCCATTATGTGCCAGTTTGTTTGTTGTTGATAAGCACTGTTTTCTTTTTAATATTAACAATGTGTACTACAGAATTTTAACATGTTTAATATATTTTTTGTCTGATTTATTCAGCCTCCTGTTAGCCTGCTTTACTGGAAAGATTCTACTTTGGTCCTCATGTTGAGAGACCACATCAAGACTACAGATGCAACGAGGCACAATAAGAATGAACTCTAGACCTTCTAATTGGCTCTCGTTTAGGAATACAATTGTGTGTAGAAGAGAGTGAATTGATCTGTTGGACAGCTTGAAAGTTTTCTAGAAAACTCCATAAAATTGGTAAAATGTATTCTAAACTTAGGTTTTCTCATACTAAATGATACATTAGCATATGACAGAAAAGGGAAAAAATTAATGATCCTCCTTTGCATTGATACGTCTCTAAAGATAATGCAGTGGAATCCATTCAGTAACACCGACCTTTTTTTATCAAGCAAATATTTTTTTTTATTTCCATAAACACCATGAACATCTTTTCAAGAAATGTCATCCTCACTTGTTAAACAAAGCGATTTGTAAATAGTGACTCAAATTACCCTATTCACTCCTACCTAATTAGTATTTGTTTCACAATTACAGTTGTTCCACCCTTTAATCTAGTGGTCTTCCTCATTATGGCTGATTTGATTGCCCTGCAGGAAGCCCCACACCATCATTAGATCAGCTGTGTTCATTCATACCCCCCCCCCCGGAGTCACTCAGTGTGTTATTGACAAACCCCTCTTGGGTGCACCTATTCGCCTCAGTCACAGTCAGCCTGTGATCAAGAGCTGCAGCCCTAACCGATCAATGATTGCAAATGTGTGGCCTACCTGATGCAGCCATTAATGGCTACCGATGGAGGGAAAATAGGCGGACGGAACAGCCTGTAATTCCATAAGATAACCTTCTCTGTCCTGGTGAATATGACGGTAAGTTTTTATTCCTCCACACGACTGCTCTCGGGTGATGTGATGGGGGTGGCTGGTCCACACTCTCTGTGTGGATGTGTACTTCACGAACATTTGCATAACTGCCAGTGTCTCAAAGGTAAAACTAAGGCCACCCTGTATGCCTGGAAGAAATATGTTTTCATTTTCTAAATTTTACATTTATGCTTTACATTTTAAAATAAATTTTAAGCTTTAAGCTGAAGGTCTCGTGCAGAGATTTGACAAGATCCATATAGCTAAAGTAAAGGTGGGACTATTACAAAGAATAAATCAATACATAAAAAACATGAATAATAAGAATAATGCTAATAATAATATTTTTATTAGTAGTAGTGCTAGTATTATTGTGCTCTCCTGAGTAGTGGACAATGGGCTATTTACTAGTGCGGTGGAATAAATAGAGCCAAATGTATGAGGTCACCAAAAAATGTTGTGTTCCTTTTGTAAATGACAGAGAAGTAAAATAACCCCTTTTGCTAAATATATCACCAGTCCATCCACTGCTGTATCATAAGAATAACATTTATACAATAGACCAGTTACAAATCATTAGGTATTATTTAAAGATTGTATTCTGGAAATAAAGTTGAACTATATATAGTAAGATGAATATAACCCTGTGAAGAGCAGAGATAACACAACAGAAAGAAAAAGATGAAGGGTAGTGACATACTGTAATATTTCTGGACAATAGAGAGTTCTGGCTTTGTCCTAACACGGTGGCCCTGTAATAAAGGAGTATTGAGGAGTAAGTCTAAAGCATGCCACCTCTGTTGAGTCCCTGGCTGTGTACTGCCAGGCTTGTTCTGCTTTTTCTGCAATCTGTCATGCCAAAGAGAATCCCAGAGAGAATCAATCTCACACAATCAGTTTTCTAAGTGATTGACAGCACTTTGGAATGTTCTGAACATGTGTAAAATCCTGGGTGCACAGATATCACCAGATTTTGCTAAGAGTTATGACTACAATCCATTATAATGCATCTACTAAAAAAATCTCTCATTTTTTAATTGCATTGCAAGATTCTCATAATGTCCTTGCATGATAGTACTTTGGATTGACTATCTCCAATCATGCGTAAAAGTAATTTTCTGATTTTCTGGTACTTTTGTCTAGCTCCTGGTGTTAGAATTCATATTGCTCAACCAAAAAAGGTTTACATAAAAAATTACACAAGGGCAATGTATGAAATGTTTGTGTAAGAGCTAGACGTGGTTTTCACTGTTCACATTGGGTTTTTTTTGTTTGTTTTTTTACTGCATTTATTTGAAAGCCAGCAAAACCCCTCTCATGTACCATGGATTATTTGTGAAATCAGGGATTCTTTGTGAAACATGTGAAATCATGTTTCAGCATGTCTGCATGTGATCTTATGTTTTGTACGCAAACTAATACAATACTTAGCCGTTCAATTTTCTTGTGCAGATATACCAAGATGAAAACTGCCACAAACATCTACATCTTCAACCTGGCTCTGGCTGATGCACTGGCCACTAGCACCCTCCCTTTCCAGAGCGCTAAGTACCTGATGAACACCTGGCCCTTTGGCGAGCCCCTGTGCAAACTTGTCATAGCCATCGACTACTACAACATGTTCACGAGCATCTTCACCCTGACCATGATGAGCGTTGACCGCTACGTTGCCGTGTGCCACCCTGTGAGGGCACTGGAATTTCGCACGCCCGTCAAGGCCAAGGTCATCAATGTGTGCATCTGGATTCTTTCATCTGCCGTTGGAGTGCCCATTATGATCATGGCAGTCACCAAGGTGACGAACCAAGGTGAATGTCACTTTATGAATGATCATGCTCTTTTATGAATATGATAATAGCTATAGGTGAATGCGTAGTAAAGTTAGTGCAGCAAAGGACTAGGATGCTGAGAGAAGTTGGTTTTCTTGGTTATTTGAGAGTTCATGCAGTCTCACAAAATATACCTAAGCCAACATAAATCCTTACCAAAATCGATGCTAAAAATGTAAATGTAATGAAAATGTATTCTAATATGGCTGGACTTGGAAATGTTTTCTAACAGGCAAAATTGACTGCACTCTGAAGTTTCCTGATCCTGACTGGTACTGGGACACAGTGACTAAGATCTGCGTGTTTATCTTTGCCTTCGTGGTGCCAGTCCTGGTCATCACGATATGCTATGGGCTGATGATTCTTCGCCTGCGGAGTGTTCGCCTTCTCTCTGGCTCCAAGGAGAAAGACAGGAACATGCGTCGCATCACTCGCATGGTACTAGTAGTGGTGGCAGCCTTCATCATCTGCTGGACGCCCATTCATATCTTCATCATCATTAAAACCCTGGTGGAGATCGATCAGAGGAACCCCTTTGTCATTGCGAGCTGGCACCTGTGCATTGCCCTTGGTTACACCAACAGCAGTCTCAATCCTGTCCTTTATGCCTTCTTGGATGAGAACTTCAAGAGGTGTTTTGGGGAATTCTGTCTGCCATTCCGTACCAGCGTGGACCGGAACACCCTTTCCAGAGCCAGGAACACCACCCGTGAACCGGTGTCAATTTGTGCTCCATCTGAGGTGGGGAAGAAGCCAGTATGACTAGGCCTGGAACGGATCCCACGAGGATCCCGCTCAAGAAGGGTCCAGCAGGACCTGCAGTCCGAGATCACCCAGATCTCCACCACTGAATTCTAGATTAGTCTAGGCGTACAGATTAATATGCTTGAGAAGATTTTTTCGGCAACCATAAACCCAATCCTTACCTAAGCATTTCACTACAATATTACATCAGTTTGAGCTGTTTATTGATAGACAGTGAGTGTATTTTGCAAGGTCAGCAATGTAAAAACCTTGCTAAAAGAACAGTGGATTTTCTGATCAGTTGCAGCTGTATCAGTGAATTGCTTCTTCTATAGATCTCAGAAGTTCTGTGTTCACTTTATTGCTCCTTTAGTCTTAAATGGACTAGGGGTTCATGAGTCCTACTTACAATCAAAATCAACATATCATTCTATGAAGGACAAGGAATTACATTAAAAGTCATCAGCATGCAACTTTAAAGTCATGACTGAAAATGAATAAAATAAGTGAGGAAAAATCATTTTCTTCACAGATGAAAGGCACAAGACAGATGAATAAAGATTCTTCATTAGGCAAACTTCGGCTGTGCCATAGTTTTGAGTCTTTGATGCATGGCAAGCGCTATAAAAATATCACACTAGGCCAAGTTCCAGTCTGTATGAACTGATTTGAACTGAAAGACTGTCACCTTCCGTAACAGGTGAAAATGGATCAGAATACTATATTTGTGTTTCCCACTTTCTCTAAAAGATGGTAGACTAGCAGTCTCTGGGGGAAAATACTGCAAAAGACAACTGATTTGATTTCAGATCCTACAAAACCCTGAAGACTTTTATACTCCAGGGATAACATGACAATATTTCTTTGGAGCACAAAGGAACAGTCTCCGATATGAACAGAGAAAACACAATGTGACAAGACCTTGATAGCTTCAAACCGAAAAATATCTGATGTGCTATCTGAGCCTTCTTGTGCTGACACAAATATATGAATGTGCTACACTACCAGTCATTAAATATGAAGAAAACCTGAGGATATCAAGCTCCAACAGGTCCATGCCACAATAAAGTGGCTGCAAGCCTACTGCCTCTTTATTTTCCATCTATGAACATATATTTTACAGAATATTTACAGGCTAATTGTAACTGTGAGCGGTAAAGAGGCGGCCACGTGCGGAGAAGAGCGAAATTTATTATGGGCAAATCCAAAATCAGAGTCATTGTAGTAGTCCAGGATCATATTACCAACACGGAGAGCACGGGGATACATAATCACACAAACAAAACATGAAGGTAAACAGGGGAAACAGGCTATAACTGATACGAGGAAGAACTCAGAAACTAACAAACATGAAGGCTAGGAAAAACAGATGGGTTTTCTAACATCCAAACATTCAATACAACTACATAAACGCAACCATTCAAATAAACAAGCAATGAACAGCCAAGACCAAGGGCACAAGGCAGGGTTTAAATACATGAACTAAACGAGGGACAGGTGTGGAAAATCAAATTAGGGGCGGAGAAAATGAAACTATGTCATGGAACTAAAATACACAAGACGGAAAACACGGAAGATGGGAGGGACTAATCGTGACACTAGTCTGTTTATTATTATTATTATTTGTTGTTGTTTTTCTTGTTAAAATCATGATCGCTTTGTGGCATAGGAAAACACCTGATACTGATTCTGACTGAATAAGTGTGGCATGAACCTTTCCATTCAGTTTATAAAATCAACTGTGTATATAATTTGGTTAAATCTATTTTGAATAGATTGTGTATATAATAATTTTTTGTGCAGTCAAGTTGTGAACTGGCTAATAATTGGTTGCAATCCCTGTAATCAAATTTGTAGCATTAATATTTAAAATAGCCAGTTTTCCTGATGGTAATATTATTTAATTATCGTATTAGAAACAACCCTTCACTGAAGTGTATTATACATTATATAGTCAAAAGTATGTGGACACCCCTTCAAATTTTTGAGTTAAGGCATTTTGGCCACACACTGATAACTGGAATACACATGGCCATGCAATCTCCCTAGAGGAACACTGGCAGTATAAAGGCGTCATACAGAAGAGCTCCGACTTTAAACATGGTATTGTTATGGGATGCCACTTTTGCATCAGATCAGTTCTATTAAATTCCTGCCCTGCTAGATCTGTCCTGGTGAAGTGCAAATGCTATTATTGTACAATGGCAGTATCTGAGATCAACAGTGGCTTAGCCACAAAGTGGTGGATCATTCAAACTCACAGAGCGTGGGCCTGCTGAGTGCTGAAGCATGTAGCATGTAAAAATCCCCTATTCTCTGTGGCTTCACTCACTACAGAGGTCCAGGCAGGCTGTCAGAGCAAAAGCAGCATAAGAACTGTGTATCGGAAGTTTCACGAAATGAGTTTCCATGGCTGAGAAGCTGCACACAGCTAAGTTTACTATGCGCCAAGTGCCAAGTGTCAGCTGGAGTGATGTAAAGCACAATGCTACTGGACTCAGGATCACTGGAAATTCTCTGGAGTGATGAATCACATGTCACTATCTTACAGTCTGATGGATGACTCTGTGTGTGATGGATACGAGAAGAATCTTCCTTACTTTAAAGTTTGGGGGAGGAGGGATAATGGTCTATGGCTATTTTTCAGGCTTTGAGCAAGGCGTGTTAGTTTCAGTGAAAGATTTGATGTCAATTCTACAGCAAGCCAAGACATTTTAGACAATTACATGCTTACATCTTTTTGGCAACAGTGTGTACAAGGCTCTTTCTTGTTCTAACATCACTTTGCTCCAGTGCACCAAGTGACGTCCATAGAGACATGGTTTGACGTGTTTGGTGGGGAGGAACTCCAGTGGCCTGCACAGGACCCTGACCTTCGAGATGAAGTGGAACGTTGAATGGAAACAAATATTCACAAATACACTCCAAAAACTTGTGGAAAACCTCATCAGAAAAGTTGTTATAGCAACAAATGAGGGGCAAATTATTATTAATGCACATGGTTTTGGTATGGGATGTACAACAAGCTCATATAACTGATGGTCAAGTATCCACATACATTTGGTCCATGTAAAATTTCTGAAATTATATATCTGTAGCACAGCTGGCTTAAATAGTAACCAAACCTCCAGTGGAATAGCTCTACTGTACTGTATATGACATTTGTGAAACTGTCCGGCTCTGTGCTTACTACATTAGGAGTCACTGCTTAGGTTCCTCATTTGTGTTTAGAACAGTAGGTACCACATCGAATGTGCTTCTAAACATAAATTGCCTAGCCAAAATAGAAAATGGAAAAAAGGCTATGGTGTAGAATTTAGTATTTAGTACCTCACCTCACTGCTTTGCTTGAGTGGCAGTTAGCAATGAGTGATGTTAGAAAATTGCACTGGTGCTGTTTTCTGGAAATAGCTCTCATTTTGTATTCATGGACTAACCATTTTTTAATTTCATGTGGCTTAATGCATTGAGCTCTTGCATTGTTTTAGCACAGTGACTTTGTTGGGTAGAATATATTGTGGAATTGTATTTTTACTAGAATGTGAACATGAAATGAGTGGGATATATCCGATCATAAGCCGCAGTAATAGAGGTCAGAAACATTTTTGTGAAGCTCAAAAAGTTAAATTCCTATTTTGCTCCCTGACAAAACAAAAAAACCCACGGAACTCTGGCTGAAATCGTGGCAAGATCATCCTTTGCTATCTTTTTGTGTGAATATTGTATGAACTTATCAGCCATAGGCCTTCTTTTTCTCTTTCTTTCTTTCTTTCTTTCTTTCTTTCTTTCTTTCTTTCTTTCTTTCTTTCTTTCTTTCACATCATACACATTGTGCTTTTCTCCAGGCCAGATATGCTGCTGTGTCAGTGTTCTTTATCCGCTCATCTGTATTTTTCATTTATCTCTGCAATATAGAAAAAATAAAGCATTCAAAGCAACTCCCCTCATTTCTTTATCAGACAGACACACCAAACATCTGTTAGACAGTTTTTACATTTCCCTTACATGAACTTATGTTGGGAAACAATTGACATTATACACATTCTCTCATGTTTTACAATCATAACTGTGATTCATTGCCAGAAAAATTCATAAAAATGGCTCATCAAACCTTAATGCTATTGATTATGATGGGTCATTGGACCATCCTCATGCATAGGTACATTTTGTTGATGTATTTCCCATTTGTGTGTGTTTCAGCTCACTGTCTGAAATTTGAGCCCTCAAGATCAATCTGATCCATTAAGAAATCAGAAGCTTCAACTACCATAGCAACTGGCACCACATCTTAGCATTAATTGAGGCGTTTATTTTTAACTGAAGTGTTTTTTATTATTATTGTTATTATTATTCACTCCTGTGTGCAAGCTGCTTGTTTATTAATTATGTGTGATGAGGAGACCATAGAGGCGAGAAGGGTCATCAGGCAATTAGATGAGCGAATTTAGGATAAAATAGAATAATGTTGCACAGGCCTGTTTCTAAAATGAAAGCAACAATAGCAGTGATGAATATTGAGATTGTTTATCATAGTGAAAGTACCCAGAATAACACCTCACTTGTAGAGTCTAGAGTTTGCAGCTTATGTAGTACACCAAACCTAGAGAGCCTCTCTTGGATTAAAGTGTTTGAAGTGTGTAGAGTTTGTGAAGATAAAGTTCTGTAACAGTGTGTGAAATTGTCTATTTGAGTTGCAATCATAAAAGACTACAAGGTCTTTCTCAGAATCATTGTAGTTAGTGAGCATTATGTTAAACTACAATAAGAACGTAAGATCATTGTTACACAGTTACAAACGATAGGAGTCGCGAGTGAAATACAGAGGATGTAGAGGGTTACTGCAATGGCAGAAAATGAGAAAAAAATTGTTATAGCAACAATAATTGGCATATTTTATTTGTATAGGACATTTATCAAACTCAAAGACATAAACACAAACCACTTTAAAGAAATCCAAATATAGACCTCTAAAGTGAAAGCCAAGGCCGTTGAACAAAAAAGGTCCTGAGGCAGCAGGAGAAAGAAACCTTTAGAGGAGCTAGAATTAAACTGGCAAACCATTTTGCTCTGGTGACACCAGATAGTAGGATTTTAATATTAAGCCCCTGGGGATTTACAGTATAACAGAACATGGGTTCTACAGAGGATTAGTGAACAATTTTGGTAATCCAGAATTAAAGGACTGTTGATATGAGAACATTGTGAGACAAAACCAAGGAGAAACCACAGAAAATACAAGAGACTATGAGTCTAGGAAAAGATTTCACTAATGGATTTGAGGAAGTAATCAAGGCATGAAGCATCATCATCAATGTTTCATCATCTGTAGTAGTAGGGCAGGTTGAGCAATAGCATGAAGGTGAAAATTACTACTTTGTGTGTACCATGTGTGAGTTCATGTAGGGTTCAAAGGTACGTGAAGGGTTAAATGTTACACCCAGGTTCTAATTAGTTTGTGAAGATGATACCATGAGTGGAAACCAAGTTGGGGGGCAACTTGTAATGGTTCGGTTTTGTCATTATCTAAATTGAAAAAGTTAGAATGTATTCAAAATCTCTATAAGCATTTCAATTTTGTAGAAGTGTATCTAATTAAAGCAAAGTATTTCTAGGATACTACTGCTCCTAGGAGACTGTGAGCATACAAAGGAAAGAAGTGAAAAAGAGAGAAAAGAGATCATCTTTTAGTAACAGCAGTATAGTCAAAAATGTTGTCTTAGTTAGCATATCTTATTTAGTCAAGTTAATGAAAAGATATGTGACAGCAGTCAAAGTCAAATGTATTTAGGACTGTTAACAACAACCATTGTCACAAAGTGGGTTTACAGGTATCCAAGTCCAAGCCCCCAGTGAGCAACCCAAAGGCGAAAAGTCGAAAAGAGAAACTTCCTATGGCCATGACGAAGGAACCAAGACTCAAAGCGGGAGGGGGACACCAGCATCCTCTGGTCAACACCAGACACCACAATAACATTATTATAAACAATAAATAACAAAATAAGTCAGAGAATAAAAAAGCAATGCAAGTCTCTTTCAGGTTTCTCGAAGGCTTGGTCCTAGAAACCCATCTGGCACAAGAACATCTCCTCGGGGTGATGGAAAAGTGGGTGGCTGGGGTGGAGGGGGCAAGGGCCACAGCGGGGGGCATCATGTTGTGGTGGGAGTACTGTACCTCAGCAGAAAGAGGGGATTGGTTATTAGGCATGTCTAAACAATAAAGTGTGTAAACTAGGGCTCTACACTGTGCATGGATATACTCCGGCAGAGCTAGCTATGGCAGCACAGCTAAAAGGATGGAGCCAGAAGGAACCACAGCCATGAAGGCTGTGGAACATCAGCCCTGGAACATCAGCACACTAACGCTCTCACTCAACTTGAGTGACAACAAAGAAGTGACATGACAGCATCATAACATTTCTGTTTACAATAATTTTCAGTGCCCATGAACCCATAGATTTTACTTAAGATGGGAGGTGTTTAATAAAATGCCTGACTGTACAGGTAGGTTTTCAGCCAAGCCTTAAATACAGAGACAGGAGATAGGAGTAATTTGATTAAACTTTCTAGTTCTTGCTGCTGCATTTTTAACTAACTAGAGCTTGTTTATGCACTTAGTGGTACAGCCAGATAGTAAGGCAATACAGTAGACCAATCTGGAAGTGATAAATGCATGGACTATCTTATTTGCATCATGTAAAATTAGTATGTTTGTGATCTTTGCAATGTTCCTGGGGTGGAAAAGTGCTGCCCAGAAATATTATTTACATGAGCTTTGAAGAAGAGACTGGGATTCATAATTACATCAAGATCTTTTACTGTTAAAGATGGTGTGATTTGGAGACCATCAAGGTTTATTACATAATGAGAGAGCATATTCCTGGCTGCCTATGGGCCTAGTAATTCTGTTTCTGATTATGTGATAGAAATGTTCTCAACATCCACTCTCTGATGTCCTTTATGCATTTCTCAATAATATTAAACTGATATTTGTCCTCTGCTTTGGCTGAGACAAACAACTGAGTATCATCAGCACAGCAGTGGAATATAGCAGAGTGGCTTTGAATAATTTCACCTAGAGAGAGCATATATAAAGAAAGAAGCAGGGGCCATTTAACAGACCCTTTTTGGACATCAAAACCTTGGCGTATGCTGAAAGGTCACTGTTTATGTTGACAAACTGGTTACAATCAGCTAAATAAAATTAAAAACAGGAAAGTGTTATTCCCCCAATCCCAACAACATTTTTGAGTCTATCTAGTAAAATGTTGTGAGTCTATAGTGTCAAATGCTGCACTGAGATCAAGCAATATAAGCAAAGAGACACAACCCTGGTCAGAAGCCACCAACAGGTCATTAACTACTTTAGTCAGTGCTGTCTCTGTACTATGATGAGGCCTAAAACCTGACTGAAAGACTTCATATATTTGGTTCTGATGTAGGTATGAGCTTAGCAACAGCTTTTTCTAGGAGTGTAGAGATAAAGGGAAGGTTTGAGATCAGCCTGAAGTTTGTCAACTGACATGGATCAAGGTTAGCTTTCTTGATGAGTGGTTTGATGACTGCTAATTTGAATGATTTAGGTACATAGCCAATGTTCAGGGAAGAATTTATAATATTTAGTAGAAGTTTAATTACTTCAGGCAGAATTCTTTAAGAACATGTGTGGGCAGTGAATCTCATAAGCAGTACAGCATCACACATGGCCCAGAGGGGTGCTTTATATTAAATGAGAAGTGCAGGTGGTGAAGACGCATGGCTGAAGGCATGTCTGGTTTTATAACAGAGGCATGGGGAGACGTGCTGAGTCAGGTGGCAGAGAGGAATCTGAGTTCAGGGCTGCGCGGGGTTCTCTGGTCAGTAGGAGAGAGGGTGGGTCGGCCAGTAATAGGAGAGGTTTGGAGCTTTCTTCTACTCGTTGCTAGCAGCACATACTCCAACCATGCCCTATACTCACCCCGTCCAGGATGGGACGCAAACGAGGCGCTGATGAGGTCATGTTGCCTGCTGCCATGGTGCTAGGCAACAGTAGTCTGTCATTCCCAGCCATGTGTGGGTGGGATTGGAGATGGGACGATGGTTACTACAGCTGCATGCACGGTATGCTACACTGCCAAGACTCAGTGTGATTGAAAGCTAAAAAGTGTCAAATGTAATAATATGTTGAAATACAGTTATAGAATGTTGTTGGCAAGGCAACATAATGAAACCTGGTACACACTGTAATTACTGAAACCTAGACATTTTTGGTCTTTATTAATGAAGCACCCTGTCAAAGTCTTGAATGACATAAAATGATGGCCTATGACTTAATTACCTCTGTTCTATTGCCATGACTTAAACTACCTTGTCACTCTTCACTGTGAGGTCTTGAGTATAAGCTCTTTGGCCTTAGTGGTGGCTGCATCGACTGCCAAATGAAAGACAGCTTGAAAAACTGACTGGCAAGAACACTACGCCCCTTCTCTTCTGGTCCTATTGGTAATACTGACATGCTCCATTAATTGCTAAGAGCATGTGCTCTGCAGGGTCAGACAAGTCCCCCGCGACTCATCACGGCCCCATTACGGCGCCCATCATGACCCCATCTGCCTGGCTTCTGTGTGGAGGAGGCCGGGCTCTCTCTCGGCTCGCCAGCGGTCATCACCAGCACCTGCGTGTCTTGTGCACAAGGCAAACATTAGAATAACAAGGTTTTACTAGGCAATCCTAGTATACAGGGGAAGTGCAGTGTTAGGAAAGTGCTAAGCAGAGGTAAGACGCATGCATTTTTAATAATTTGCAGCACAAAATGAGGTCTAAGGTTTGGCATTCAAGCGAGAGCCGGTAGTTATGTTTGTTTTTACAAAAGCAATAAGTGCATGAACCTTCATGATAACACATGACCGTGAGTGTGTCATTGGTCTTGTATGTTTTTGTAAAGTAAAATAGGGTAAAATGAGGAAGCCTCTCCGCACTGTTTCAAGTGCATTTTTAATATTGGCAATTTCTTCTAACCAAATGTATTTAGCAGAAGCTTAGATTAAAGTATCCGTAGTTGTTACTTAGCAACCAGTGGTCAGCAGAATGATACAAGTATGGTGAAAAAACATGACTGTTAATTGCACAGATAGAATGCTATTCAACCTATCAGACTGTAGCCAGAACTATTGTCTTCATGTCTATATGGTCAGCAGAATCCTGAAATGTGACATAGTAGGCCTTGTGATACCAATTAGACAAGGAGGGAAGATCAGATACTGACAATAAACTGGTAAGTTTGTCATGTGTACAGTGTGTTTGTCAACAGTGACATCTGGGAGATAGGCCAATGAGATTACCTACTGCAACCTAAACAACAGGAACCAGACAGAAATTCTGCTGTTTTTCAACCCTTCAATGTGCTATAAGGCCTGTCTCATTACATACAGTACAACTGTTACACACATCATACTAAGGAAATGTAAAACAAATCAATGAATGAAAAGAAAGAAAAATAAAAGAATTAAAAGAATGAAAGAATGTGTATATATTTAACATGGACCTGGCATAAAACTCAGAAATTTCCTCCTATCTGAGCTGATGAGGACTGTCCCTTAAAGGAATGTTTCTAAAACAAAGTTGACTAGAATGGAAATGTAGAGGGGCAGTTTGACTTTTATTTCAATCTTATTTGGCTCAAGTGTTTTAAGAATAACATGCAGTGCATCTAGCAGGTATTCACAGGATAGAGAGAGGGAAAAGAGAGGGAGGGAGAAATGCATGTAGCAGGTATTTACAGGATAGAGAGAGGGAGGGAGAAAGCAAGAGAAATGCACTGTGTTTATGGCAATAATGGCCTTTAGTCTGTCAGAGGCAACAAAAAACCTTTGCAACATTAAAAAACAGGATGGTAGGCAGCATGCATACACACACACACGCACACACATCTCTCTCACACACACACACACACACACACACACACACACACACACACACACACACACACACACACACAACACAGCACCTTTGACACTTCTGCTGGATTTGAATGGGAGCCAGACGGAAACTAACGTCTTGGCTGGAGGCAGCTGCTATGATGAGGATGAGAGAGTTGGAGGAACAAAAATGGTTCTTATGTGTTTGTTCCTGTCAGCAAAGAGCTGTGAACATGCTGCCTGCCAGCTTCTCATTCACACTTCAACAAAATGGATTTTTGTTGAAGAAAAACAGAAAGAAAAAAAAGATTTTTTTAATGTTTAGTAATTTTGATATTTTTGCCCAGTTTTCTTACCAATGCTATAT
Source organism: Electrophorus electricus (assembly GCF_041902795.1). Taxonomy (NCBI): domain Eukaryota; kingdom Metazoa; phylum Chordata; class Actinopteri; order Gymnotiformes; family Gymnotidae; genus Electrophorus; species Electrophorus electricus. The sequence continues at coordinate 28,470,219 of NC_137502.1, forward strand.
TAGCTAATATTAGCCAATATTAGCCTATATTAGCCAATATTAGGCTGTTCCTGGTCTTTCCTCATACCGCATTCTGTCATCATCACACATGAAGTGTGAGGCCTTCCCAGTATTCTTCCAGAATGTTCCAACAAATTGGCACTGCTATATTTTATTTATAGAAATTATAAGAAGTTGACCTCACTAGATAACTCATAAATACACAGCTGACCTTTTGTGATTAAAACAGGACCTCTGTTGGCAACTCCTAAAACAGGGGGTACTATGGCTCTTGTTTACACATGCTGTTGCATGACAAAAACCCACAGAATCAACTTTCCCTTTAGTGCATATTTTATGTGTGCATGCGAGACAAAATGGGTTGATGCTGTTATGTCCAACTCTGCGCCCTTCTAGCAGGTGAATTGGCGGGTGGCAAGAGACTTTCATCCCATCCCGCATGCTCTTTCATATGCCCCCTGAAGGAGTGCTAAGAGGAACCAAGAACATGAAAGGATATGCAGCCAAGCTCTACACACTTGGACATGCACCCCTCCTTCCAACTCTGCGGCGCAAAATAAAAGTTCAATTTAGATTTTCTTACTGGGTCAGAGGACTCGCCATTTAATTAACAGCAGATTGGTAAATCCTGGTAAGGACTCATTTAAAAACAACAATAGTAACAATGAAGAATTAAAAAAAAACAGATGATAGTTTTCTCCTTTTTTCTCCCACTGTAGTGCTGATGCTTTGTACCAGCCTACATATAAAGCATCATGTGTCGTTAGCGTCACACCAGCTGAAAAGCTGAGGAGATGAATGGGTGGAGGCTTTGGTATGTATGGGGAGCAGTGTTAAGATGTTTTCTTCCTCTCTCATACTCCTATCTGACATTTAGTGCAGAAGGCAGACATCCCTCCATAATGCAGGTAATGAGCAAGCGCGACAGAAAAGGACACAGTGCGCTCGCCTTGCGTACAAAGAGAGGAGGCCTTTTTGCTCATGTGAGGCTCTTGTTCTGTAAATAAATGAATCATACTCTTGTGCTGATCATTCCTGGAAAAGTGCACTACGTGATTTCATATTGAGCCTTTTCCCCCCGTGAATTTATTCCAAGCGTATGCACCTGCAGAAAAGAGGTGTCTTTTCCCCTTATTTTTGTCATGCTGGGTGCAGAGTATTGATTTCTATATAGATCACTGTGTCTTAGGCTGAGTACATGGAGGGTTCTGTGACTCCTCATCAGTGTACTCTTAAAAATGACTGGATCTGTTTTAGACTTGCTATATTCACAAAAATAAAGAATGTAGCCCACACACTACCAAAAAAAAAGATTGGGAAAATCCAACAGAAGTTTTGATCAACATTATTCCATAAGTATGTTCTGAATCCAACCAGTAAAGCAAGAGCAAACGTTTCACCTTACATGCTATTATCACTGAGACTTGTTATATTTGCCATATGTAACAACACCACTGCACTTGACATGACTTCTCAAGAACGTTATCTATGCTTTGGCTTGTTCAGAGCATGCTACTGGGATACTATATTCTGGGAGAAGTATTTGGGTGTATTTGGGTGCAGTATCAGCAATTCAGACATGGCAATCTGTAGTCTGTCCATGTAACTGTCAATAAGGTTTATACAGGACTGTGTCTGGAAGAGTATTAGCCAGGGTCACTAGCCAAGGTCACTTATATTAAAAGTCAAATAGCCACAAGGGAAATACGGAGCACGAGCAGCACATTTAAATGAATAATGACAAAGTCATAATAGCAGTTGGCTCCATAAAGATGCGCATGAATTCTTTAATGCTCCCATAACTTTGTGACAATAGACATCTTATGATATTTTATTCTAAATTACTGACTGGAAATATATGACATGGAATCTATATGACCTGTCTTGCTGAATCTGATTGCGAAGCAAATAAATTTAAATTTTAAACATGCCTTAAATACATTTGACATTCCATTTGCTTCTCCAAAGCTCCAAAGCCTTAAGTATCATTACAATTATATAAGAGACACTGTTTTCATAATAATAAATCTTTACTTCTCTTGGAAAAATATTTAACCTAGACGTTCACAGTCTGGGTAATAAAACTGGATTAGTGATATGGTCCTTTTTTATCCCTCTGGTTTTAGTTTTGCTGCTACAGATAAACCTGCCAGAGCAACATGCTAATCACTGGCACATCTACTGTATATGTGAGATTCATTCATTTTTAATTAATTGATTGAGCCATACAACTGCACAACAGAATAAGCACATTTAGCCATAACTATGGTTTAATGGGAAACTGATAGTCTATTTATTTGGTTTTTATTGAAATTTCATTTTCCTTTTTTATATGAACAGAGCAGGTTTGCAAATATACAGAATCACTATCAAATATTTTCTTTATTTTGACTTCAGTCTCCTCTAATCAAAGAGCTAAATCAGATATACATATAGCAATACGACCAGAACACAGCAAAACAACCCCTTTCTATGATTTCACTGTATAGGAAAAGCATTTATTTCTCATTTAGAGAAGAATTACCACAAAGAGTCAACTTGTGAGTTTGTGGGATGTTCATCTTTACAGATCTAACCCACATCTTTCTGTTTTATTTGCATACTACTACAGAGATGATGCCAACACTACATTACACTGTCCCAGTCCTCCCTGCAGGTGAATTGACGTCTCCAGCAGACAAACTGAAGCTGCCAGTCGATGACCTAGTACTGCCATGTCAGAAACAACCTGCCCACCCAGACCCGCTGGGGTAACTGAGGCTCCCACATCTACACTGAAGTGACTACTTGGACTAAACATATTTGTAATAAAGTATGGAGTAGCAGGGCTGCCAATGGAAGATGGGTTCTCTCTGGAGTCTTGGTCTTCCCAAGGGTTTTTCCTTGCCACTGTCACCACTGGCTTGCTCATTAGGGATCTGGACCTGTACATTTGTAAAACTGCTTTGTGACATGTTGTAAAAAGTGCAATTAATACATTTGATTTTTAGTTTTACAATGGTATTTCTATGAATGCTCAGAAAGTATTTTTATGAATGCTCAGATAAAGGCAATAATTACACACAATCATAAGTTAAGATACTGAAACAAATAATCTTCCTCTTATTATTATTATTATTATAAGTAGTAGAAGTAATAGTAGTACAACTACTTGTTATAGTAGCAGTTGCAGTATAGTTTTCTGAATTGCAACAACAATTATTTTTAATCTGCCCTTGTCACTCACATAAGGTCAAATGAACAATTAACAATTTAATTGATTCAGCCTGACCATATTGCTTTAATCAAAGTGTTTAACAGCAAATTAAAATCAGGGGTTTGTCTGTGCATTAGAACATGGTTGTTTTATAATTATATTTGTATCATCTAATTTTATTGTCTTGCAGGATATTGTGCACTACCAGAAAAACACCAGTAGCTGGCACCAATTATAATCAGAATATATCATACTGATGTTGATAGATATTTTGTCAAAACATAATTTACAGTCAGAGTGGATATTATCTTATAGTCTTTACAAATCAGAAATTAACATTGATAATGGTCTAACAAAACTACTATTTAAACCTTAATAATAATCTCTTCTGAACAAATACATCAACAACCAATGGTTTTGTGATAAGTAAAGACAGATTAGGAATATACCATACATATATGGATTTTATTGTTGTAGCTGCAAGGATTTTTCTGGACCAGCAGAATGAGACTTTGAGCAGTTGAGACTTTGATTATGTCGATCTTATAGATTATGTTTAACTGTGGAGAAAGAACAGTCTGCAATAGCTTTACATTTTTTAATATGAGATTAAAGAGGCTTCATACCGCTGAAGTGGTGTCACTTACTAGTGTCAGATCAGTCTCCTGTTTGAAGTGAAGGGCAGATGAGTGGAGTGGGATCAGTCACATTACTGAGTCAGAAACAACAATCATTCACAAATTACTTTAATCACTTCACAAAGACTTACCAGTAAAGAAATCCCAGTTTTGTGAGGTTCAGAGCCCTTTAAATAACTTGTAATATTAAATTCCACTTATAAAAATACTATTAAGGGTGATGATGGCAAGTTTCAGACTGCTTTTAAGTTAGACTGGTGAACTGAACAACCTTGAGCCACATCGTAAGATCAATAACACTCACTCAAGTGGTGTCTTTGACAGCTGACAGGAAATGTTTACATATTCCCAGTAAATATCAAATCAGCTTCAGATCACTGATTGGTGCTAACAGTCTGGGCTTGGTAATTACCTGTGGTAGCTACGGGCAACCTATCTGTGTGTGTGTGTGTGTGTGTGTGTGTGTGTGTGTGTGTGTGTGTGTGTGTGTGTGTGTGTGTGTGTGTGTGGTAAGGAGCACCGAGGTCTTTGGCATGAGGTAGAGTCTCATATGATGCTAGTTTGCGTGGCAGATGTTAAAGCCAGTGGGCGTTTCTAATTAATCTGCTTTTTGCAGCCTTAATGCACAGCACACTAATACAAACCTGAAGCTCTGAGTCATGGAACCACACAACAGCCAAGTCTCAGTAGCTGCAAATTAGGGACCATCAATGCATTGATGGTGACTCTTCATAAAATTTAAAGCTCCTTCAGCTAATTATTTCTAATCTGCAGTTCACTTACTACCAGCCTTAGGCTTCATACAGACGTCTTTCTCATAGTCATAAAATTACATGGAACTTGGAACTTACATGGAATTTTATGGAACTTCTCAAAAATACTGTAAGCATAACAAACCACTAGACTATAATATTGTGTACTAGCAATAATAGTGAGTGGTTGTGAAAGTCATCATTTCATGTTTCAATTTAGCCATTATAATGAGTTATAGAATGAGCCAGTAATTTTACCTCATATTAAGAGTCTGTGGTCACAGGACGCTACTCATTCTAACATGCATCCAGTCCATCAAATGGCCTCCATTTGCAGGAAGCTGAAAACTGACTGGCTTTTCTTAGGCCTCTTCCCTCTGTACTTGCTCTGTCTATCTTGTTTTGCAGTCAGACCTTCTGTGATGAGCCAAAGACGCAGGAGATGGTCATCTGCTTCAAAGCCCTCTACTTTTAAAACCATTACTCAGGGCAAATGAATTAGCATTTGTGGGAGAGCCTATGAGATTATGCTTCTCCACTCCTCCTCGCACACACATTGAAGGTAATGGAGCTCTTCAAAGGCACAATAATCTTTCTCAGCAGTCAGGGGGATTTATATAACCTAAGAACTTAGCACACTTCATTTGTGGGGGATACGTCTGGCCAAATATGGAGAGTTTGTGGAAAGGATTAACAAATGACAGATGACCAAATAGCAATGCCCCTCCCCCCCCCCAGACACACACCCTCCACCCACGCCCAGGTAATGTGGTTTCTACTTGTATATGAAGGAATACAGCATATTTTAGCAGTTCTTTCAGGAACATACCTGGATAAAGTTATATGCCAAAAACTCTATATGTAGAAGGCATAACCCTGAAATGAGCAGTGCGGCAGCTTTTTATGAGTGCACTAAAAAAAAAGCCTTAAGATAATAGCAAGCTCATAGTCTATAAAATTATATATCTTGTGCAACCGATAAATTGTAAATACTTGTGTGTCTAATGTTACATGCCAAAAATTCTTTTTGCCAGTTAAAAAAAAAAAAAAAGACAAATCTTTGAATTGGAAAATATACTTCTTTCTACTGCTGTATTGTTGGGGGAGACATATGGATGCATTTCAGACATGGGAGGCAATTCAGATCATTATGTGCATCTGTGAAGTAGAGACAGCCTTTTGCAGACATGCACGTGTGGCAGATGGAATCGCACACACCACATGCAGGCCGGGGGCTGGGGGGAGGGGTGGGCTTCATTGATCCTATGCTAGCACAGCACAGCATGGCTTTGGACTCCACCAAGGAGCACACACGCAGAAGGCAGACTCACTCCAATCTGTCATATCCACTGTGCATCACAGGCCTATGGTCAGCCAGCCAGCCAGACGGATGCACACAAATGCCCTCTGTCTGCTTCATCAACGGCCCCAGCCTGCTTCTGTCTGTCATCTCCATCACGCTGATCATCCCCACTCTTAATTTCAGTGGCACTGTTCAGCTCCCTCCATGGACTTGACATCCAGACACCAGACAGTCATTTCTTTGTCTCAAATGTGCACAGAAGGATATAAAGGATGTCATTCAGTGTTGCGTGGAGTGTTTGGAAGCAGGCGGAGCAGTCATCTACACTTAACTCCAAATCTGGGGCATGGCATTTGTGAACATTTTGGTGAAGCCTTTTATTAACTTTGTTTTGAATAGACAGTAAAGGCTCCAGCATATTTTCTTCAGGCCCTCATCTACTCTGCTATGAAGCAGACTTATCTTTGGAGTTTCTATAGAGAATAAAGTATAGAAAATAGCTATATACATGTTTGTCACACGTCCATATAGACCTTTCTGATGCATGAAAGGTAAGAATAAGTACCTTATAAGTGGTCAAGTATACTATCTCTCAGTCATAGTGTCTTTAAATGTCAATCAATCAGTCAATCATTCAATCAATCAATCAAACAAACACTTATTAAAGATTAGTATTAATTAATTCTCATCATAATATAAAACAAAACAGCTCAAAAACACTTTGTTGTGAGAACTTCAAAATACAAGAAAACATTTGAGTAACCCTGTAATGTAACCCTGGCTTTAGGTTAGTCATGTGATCCACTTGTATATCTTATCTAGTCTTCTCTCCTGCAGATAGATGAGAATTAGGGGAGCTTATGCCAGTTTTGTACCATTATTGTAATAGTTTTGTAATATTATTGTATAATTGTTTTTACAGGAATTGCAAAACTAAAAAAAAAAAAGTATTTGAACTTTTCGGTATGTACTGTTGAATCAATAGGAGAGCCATTAAGACCTCAATAGCTTTCTTTACAACTTCAGCCGAAGCAAAACTACATCTGACACATAGAAACTACTTTGTGCAAATAGTTTATTGGAACTGAGAAAGTGGTGGAAAGAGTACAGATATTCTTTCAGGCAATAGTACTGTTCTACACAAAATCTTTTACTTTCTACAGTATGTCTGTTCTTCTCAGCGTGGAGATTTGTCAGAAATAAATATGGTGATTTAGAGTTTCTAGAAAACTGTTCTATTCACTGCAGCAGTTTTCTTTGTAGATATACTTGAATTTCAACTACAACTGCAAAACCTGCAATATACTGTATAACTGCAAAAACAAAGTAATTAGTATAGTAATTAATTGCGTGAACTGAATGAGCTATAGATTATGATTCCATATTCAAGCTGTGTGCTAGGTGCCCTCACTGAGCATGCATATATGTGGGCTGATGTGGGATATGTTAAAATCAAGTAAAGAAATGTATTTATATAGCGATTTCTACAACAGTTGTTGTCACAAACCAGCTTTACAAACGTCTGAGTCCAAGCCCCCAGTGAACAAGTCAAGAGTGAGTGTCACGGCATGGCCCCCTCTCCTAGACTCCTCCATGCTTGTGTGTGTCTGTCCATTGTCACGCCCATGATGTATTGATTGTCCATGTTACACCTGTTTATAGTTATGATCCTTGTTAACACGTGTACTTAAATGCCTATTGTTCTTGTTGTCGGTGTTTAACCCAGTGTGTATCTTGTATCGTATGTGAGCACACATATCGCTTAATGTATACAGTCGTTGTGTTGTTAATGTTTGGTGAGTCTGACGTTATTCTTCGTGTTGATTACTTTCGGTTTGTGTTTATTATGTTAAAGACCAGTTTAGTTGTGGAGACTTGTCTTGGCATCCCACTCTCACGACACGATCTTTACAGACACTGGCAAGGAAAAACTCCCTAGAGCATGAGGAAGAGACTTTGAGAGAAACCAAGACTGAAATGGCAGCCCATCCTCCTCTGGCCGACAAGGGACACTGCAATATAACAATATAAACAAATAATAATATAAATAAATAAATAAATAAGAAGAATGAAAAAAAAGCAATTAATGTCGTCTGGTTTTCTAGAAGTCTTAGTCTTGTGCGCATGTCCGAAACCCATCCCACACGAGAACGTCCATCAAGGGCAACGGAGAAGTAGTTGGCTTGGGTGGAGGTGTGGTGGGCTACAGCAGGGGAGCATCAAGGGGTGGTGGGAGGAACCATGGCAGCTGAGACGGGTTGAGGCTAAATGACATCCTGACATCAGGGGTAGGTGCACCTCGGCAGAAAGAGAAAATAGATTATTAGGCATGTCCAGGTATGAGGGTGTCTAAATTAGGGAAGTATAATGTGCAAAGATGGATTCCAGCAGATCTACCCCCCCCCCCGAAAAAAGGTACATTATGAAAGCAAAAGTTAGCTAAGTTCCCTAATGGATTATGGGAAAAAAGGCCCCAATATTCCATTTCATTTTGCTGTTGTGGCCGATAGTGTTTTCAGTACCATGAGTACACAGTTTAATGTCAGATAAATCTCAGAAGCACAGCAGCACTCAACCCAGCACGAGTGCTTCTCTCCTCCACCACGCTCTATTACACACCTGTGGCCTAACACGGAGTTGAACACACTCACCTCCTAGTGTGCAAGTGTGTGTCAACGTGTTCATGCCTGACCAGAGCACTCCTACTGTGACATCGAAGCAGAGATGAGGCAGGAAACAGACGAACTATAGGAATAAGGCATAATGCATTCCAAATGGCCATTAATAATAGCCAAGAAGTTATGTACATTTAATTTTTATTTTACCGATTCAGATTAAAATGACTATATGCTATATTTAGTATGCTAACAGTCAATGCAAAGTGCATCAACACAACTTTATGCAGTCAGGTCAGCAAGAAGTTAATTTATTAATTTCCGTGCATGGGATAGAGGCACACGCACTTTGCAGTATGATGGTCGGTGACACTTGTTCCTAGGGACTATAATGAGAACTCTTGTTATCGGCACTGCTGGAGAAGTCAATAAAGCCAGGCGACACAGTTTATCTGTAATCAATAACTCGTTGGCTATTCGCATAGCGAGCAGATGAGGGATTACGGCGTCTTTGCGCGTCCATATAACAGCCTTATATCTATCCTTTGTGGAGTTAGGTTATGGTTAGAATTAACCAAGATGAGCAGCCTAGTCGCTACACTCTCATCTAGCCCGAGTGTACTTGCTCAGAAAACATTTCCATTTCCCACCGCGACAGCAAACTAACGTTTTAACAAAGCTTCTTCCTTGCTGTTTGACCATTTCTTCATTTCTGTCTGGTTTTTTATTCACTCCTCATTTGTTCCTTCCTTCTACACGCACAGCTGGCCCCACTTGAGTCTCTTTTGAATGGCGAAGCTTGACTGAGCTCTGCTAATTGGTCGGAGCCTCTGGAGCCCAGACTGGCATGCCGGTAATAACGTAGTCCTAACAGCAGAGGCAAAAAGCCCGGATAGGCTGGAAATTGCCACAGTGCTTTGAGGTACACGGCAAGAAATCTGGAAAGGACAGCGACGCGGGAGCGGTGGGGGAGGTACAATGGGAGACAGAAGACAGACAGAACCGGAGACATCAATGCTTCTCTACAGGGAGCTAAAGGAATGGGCTGAAAAGGACAATGGAGTCTTCCTTCCGCTACTGACTGATCTGTAAACAGAGCATTACAAAGATCTTCCCCATTTTAAACATACAAACAAATCTTTGAACTGACCTCTAATCGGAAATGAACAAAAAATATATACAGACATTCTGTATACGCATCCAATTTATGCAGCACACTGTGAGTCGCATTCTCTCCTTCCATTTAACAGGTGATGGGAATCCATCTGCTTCCTGATTAGACCCCAGGTGTCATAAAAGGCCTTTCAGACAGGCGCCGGCTACTTGTGCAGTAGCTCCCTGCCCCACTCACCGCTCTGCTCCTGCCTTTCACAACCAGCCCTCCATCCCCTGCTCGTACACCATTCAAAGTGCCCCACCAGCAGCACATTACAGGTGCCTGGAAGGGCCCTCTACATCCAGTCCTCCATCCGAGCCCTCTCCATCCAGCACATCTACTGCCACGCTCCCCCGCATCCCTCTTTAATTCATCGGCTCCTTCATACGGGCTCCAAAGACTGAAGGCTGGGAACATGAACAGGAGAGCAGAATGGTGGGGGATGGGGGTGGCAGCTGGAGAAGAAGGTGGTGTGTACGGAGCGGGTTTTTCTGAACCTGCAAGGTAAAGAAAGGGGGAGAGTGGGAGAGAGAATGAGAGAGCGAGAGAGGAAAGGAGAATCATCAGATGCACAGAGTACTCGGGATAAACCTCAGTCCACAGGACAGCTGGTGAATGAGGAACTAAACAAAGAATGAAACAAACAAATCTGTCACAGCCCCACGAAGGTCAATACTCTGAGCTCAAAACTTGAAAAGCGGTTTTTGTTTTTCTTGTTTTCGGTGCACCTATGCCACTAGTTAAAAGGCATAGTTGATCGGTAATTATACCCATGTGTTAGCACCCTTTTTGAGGAAGCTTTATTGCACATCTTAATGGATATTAGGGCTGTGTGTGTGTCCGTTATGAAGAGATCTGTACTTTTGTCACATTTCTGTATTTCCTGGAGTGTCTTGGCTTGATTGTTAATGTGATCCCTGCCAGCAATGAGTCCCTATTCCCTATACCCTTACTAAATATGTCCCTATTCCCTATACCCTTACTAAATATGTCCCTATTCCCTATACCCTTACTAAATATGTTCCTATTCCCTATACCCTTACTAAATGAGTCCCTATTCCCTATACCCTTACTAAATATGTCCCTATTCCCTATACCCTTACTAAATATGTCCCTATTCCCTATACCCTTACTAAATATGTCCCTATTCCCTATACCCTTACTAAATATGTCCCTATTCCCTGTACCCTTACTAAATGAGTCCCTATTCCCTGTACCCTTACTAAATATGTCCCTATTCCCTGTACCCTTACTAAATGAGTCCCTATTCCCTATACCCTTACTAAATGAGTCCCTATTCCCTGTACCCTTACTAAATGAGTCCCTATTCCCTATACCCTTACTAAATATGTCCCTATTCCCTATACCCTTACTAAATATGTCCCTATTCCCTATACCCTTACTAAATATGTCCCTATTCCCTATACCCTTACTAAATATGTCCCTATTCCCTGTACCCTTACTAAATGAGTCCCTATTCCCTATACCCTTACTAAATATGTCCCTATTCACTATACCCTTACTAAATGAGTCCCTATTCCCTATACCCTTACTAAATGAGTCCCTATTCCCTATACCCTTACTAAATGAGTCCCTATTCCCTATACCCTTACTAAATATGTCCCTATTCCCTATACCCTTACTAAATGAGTCCCTATTCCCTGTACCCTTACTAAATGAGTCCCTATTCCCTATACCCTTACTAAATATGTCCCTATTCCCTATACCCTTACTAAATGAGTCCCTATTCCCTATACCCTTACTAAATATGTCCCTATTCCCTATACCCTTACTAAATGAGTCCCTATTCCCTATACCCTTACTAAATATGTCCCTATTCCCTGTACCCTTACTAAATATATCCCTATTCCCTGTACCGTTACTAAATATGTCCCTATTCTCTGTACCTTTACTAAATGAGTCCCTATTCCCAATACCCTTACTAAATGCATTACACTAAGAGTATATCGGAACTATGCAGTTGTTGTGTTTTATGAAACCCCACATGCACACACACCCCACAATCTTGCACTGTCTCACTTACACACACATAGTGACAGGTGCCAAATCTCCCACCTCAGCTCCAGTGTACACCCATGGTCACTGGCTTTCTCCTGCTTTCTCTCTCTCTCTCTCTCTCTCTCTCTCTCTCTGAGACACAGGGACACACAAGGAGACACACAAGGAGATCTCTGCATTTGACGGAGATCTCTGCATTTGACTTTCAAAATAAATATTTCTTATTTTGTAGTGCTAGTTTGGAGCCTAAGTGAGGGAAGCACAAAATCATCAATAGTCTATAAAACCCAGGAGGGGGAAGTAAATAGAGAGTGGTATAGAGAGAGAGAGAGAGAGAGAGAGAGAGAGAGAGAGAGAGAGAGAGAGAGAGAGAGAGAGAAGTTTTGGTTTTGTTACACTAACACATTCTAGCTATCATTTCCTTTCATTAGCCCAGGCTGTGAGAATCCCCACTGAGGACATAGTGCTCTGTTTAAGCGTGGCGCTCTGCTGAAGCATGGTGCTCTGTTGAAGTGTGGTGCTCTGTTGAAGCGTGGCGCTCTGTTGAAGCATGGTGTTCTGCTGGAGCATGGTGCTCTGTTGAAGCGTGGCGCTCTGCTGAAGCATGGCACTCTGTTGAAGCGTGGTGCTCTGCTGAAGCGTGGCGCTCTGTTGAAGCGTGGTGCTCTGCTGAAGCGTGGTGCTCTGTTGAAGCATAGCGCTCAGTCACATGCTGCTCCCACATCCATCCATCACTAGACAACAGGGCCATGTAGAAGAACCCAGAGGACATAAATGTGCCAGCTGGTAAACGATGGAACTGATACTCTGATAGTACGAGGGCATACATCACCATAACAACCAAACACACACACAGAGATATACTACCCTGTAGAGCCATTTATCTTCCAAATTGCCAACTGAGGCTGTAAATTTTAAACCATTGTCCTATTAAAACTGAATTACAATATGTCATTCACACAAAGATAACTATCAATAGTCCAAAAAATTGGACGAGACCACTCAAATGACTTTGGAAGAGTCCACGCAATTACATTTACATGTAATTAAATACCTTTTGATGTGACAGTATTTTAGTTTTTTCCAGATAGATGTTGATATATTTCCACTCCATTTTAATCTCTGTGTGTGTATGAATGTAATTCTGGCTGTGATTCGGGTTAATCGGTAGAACATGCAGTATGTTTGTTAAACAGGCGCAATGTGTGAGTGTTGGAGGCAAATAGGATTATTAAAGAAAAATGCAAAAACCCTTGAGCAGCTCTGCAGGGCAAAGGGAGTGAGCTTTAGAAAGACCAGTGCAAAGTGCTGGGAGCCAGCACCTGTGGAAACAGAGAGGAGGCGATGAGGAACAGGTGTTTGGATATTCAGTAAGTGAATCGGGAGCTGTGATTTTTGGTTGTGTGAACATGACCTTGATTGAGTGCCGACTGGTGAACACCATTGCAAACATCAGCATGGTCTTATAAGTGGACAAGCAACAGATTAAACTAATCCAACTATGAGAAGAGTTTCATCCTTTCTGCTGAAAGCTGCTGGCTAATTGACTGAATATCAACAATTAAAACGAATTCTTAAAATGACCCGGTCAACTCAGCTTCAGGCTGCTTCTCCTCTTATCTCGTCTTATCATGTCAATTGCTTTACAATAGACACAGGTCAAGTACTACCAACCAACTTAGATGTTGAGGACAGTTTAGTTTAAGAGTTAGAATGAAAGCTTTCCGTTCTAGAAACAATGTATAAAAAACTATATATATATATATATATATATATATATATATATATATATATATATATATAAAACACAACACAATATGTTCTGTGTCAAAAAAAATATTTAATTATAACTACTCTCCCTGTGATTAAAGCTGCTTATAGAATAATCCCATGTTCCTAATAAAGATTAAACCCTGCATATCCCTGTCTGGAGTCCAGTAGGAAGAACCAGCCTGGCACAGTTAAGCGTCATCAAAGAAAAATACATAAACTAGAGAACTATGACTTACAATTTAAAAATGTTCTAAAGAAATCAATTAATATCAGAAATGTTTGTAATCACACAGCCCTCCACTAATTAAAACTTCACTGCTCTTAATATCTAACGATAACAGGATATTTCTCTGCCCTGCCAATATAAAGGAACAATGCGATATCAATGACCATCAATTCATAACTTCAGTTAATGCAATAGAAAACCTTTCAGAGAAGCCACATTACAACCTCTAAGATGCACTGTATGGGATTTAGCCCCAGTAATGCATGCTCACATGGCCCAGCCTCAATAGACAATTCTTGTCACACTTTCTGGCCCTGTCCTCTTGCTTAGCAGTTCTGGTCGAGGGTCATGGATGGGCTAACAGAGATTTTGGGCCTCGTTGTCTCTTCCTGTGCCACTGTAGCACTCCTCAATGATCTTTCTTCATCCCCAGTTACCAATCACCTTAAACCATTTACATTAATATCACTGCAAAAAATTTATTGCAAAAAATAAACAAAAATTCAATAAATCATTTACAGGACCTCTTTCCAGATCACTCCAACATGTCTAGATTCACAGCAAATCTACAAAATAACCCCAAATCTTTAGAGGAAACCTGATCTCAATATATTGAGAGCTAATTTCTCTTTTCTTTTCCATTGTCTTTAAGAAAAAGCTGAAAACAAGCATTTGACAATTATCTATATCATAATTACAGCATGCCAAAGGGGGAAAAATCCTAAACTGTTGCTCTGTTTACTTTGTTTGTTACAATTTCTGCTTGTCTCTCCTGTCTTGTCCGCTCGTATCTACTGTCCTATCTTTCTCAGTTGTCTCACTCTCTCTCTTCACTTAGGCAGCTGGGGTGGGTGGAGGCGGGTGACTGTGGTTGGAGGGTTGCATAGATGCGGGTGAAACACACCCCTGTGTTGCTGCTACCATGAGCAGCCTGTGAACTGGATGAAAGAAAGAAATACAGAAATACAGCACTGACCATATGCACGGAGAGTGCCGTATGTGTTTATCGCTCAACTCAAAAGCAGCACCTGAAACCTCGCTAGGGTTCACCTCGTGTGGGAAGAGAGGAATATGAAATCAAGCTATTGTACCCACAGTCTAATCGTTAGAGATGCGTGTGTGTGTGTGTGTGTGTGTGTGTGTGAGTGAGTGAGGTGGGTTGTTCAGTCAGCTTGCTTCTCTTCTTCCCTCCACTGCTCACTTTCTCTCTGGTCCTTGAGTGCTTTTCCCAAATGCAGTAGCAAATATTAATGTGTCGGTGTCTGTAATAAACAGACTGACATATGGGCTGACATATGCCACTTAACAACACAGTTCAGTGAGTGCTGCTCTACTAGGGGGATTTCTCTCTAAGGAGGGGCTTGGGGGTGGTAGAATAGCTGCTGATATTCCTAACACAGTCCAGTCTAGCCAGTCAAAACAGCCAGGCTCCATATGCGGTTAAGCAGAACTCCACAGCCCTGGGACCGCCACGTCCTTCACACCTCTGTTCTCTGCCTGTTCCCCAGCATCTGGTTCATCTTATGGAGGTTTTAATAATTATCTGATACATATATTAAGAAAACTAAAGGTTTAGCCTTTTGCTTCATGCAAAACAAAATTGAGGTAAAAAAAAAAAAAAAGAAAAAAAAAAAGAAGAAGAAGAAGCAGCTTTGGGCTTGCAAGAGCTGAGATGCAGAACAGGCTCATTAAGAAGTGTGGCTGCGCTCCTCATAATGCAGACCTCGGCAGCGAATACCTCAAGCCCAGGAAAAACAAACACCCCCAGATGGGAATGAGGAGGCAATAAAAAGATCAGGAAGAGAAAAACACAATCAGAGAGAGAGAGAGAGAGAGAGAGAGAGAGAGAGAGAGAGTCAATGGTGCCAGCTAACATCAAAATACCAGACTTCATCAGATGCAAATAAACACAGCTCTAGAGAGAAAATTGCTCTTTTATTCACTTTTTAATTTAAATTCCAGAGCTCTCAAGTGATCAGAAAAAGCATGATTTAGTTAGGAACAAATAGCTCAGCTGGAATTATAATGTTATATAAACTGTGAAATATTATACAATATACAAAACATATAGACTAAACCAGTGTAGACCTATTTCATTTCATCAATGTATAAAGGGTTGTAAATGAGGGCATATGCAGACATTTGAAGTATTTAACAAGCAAGATTATCTTAGAGCTCCCTCAACAGGTCACTTTAGTGCAGCACAACTGAAAGTCCAATATCCGTGAAAGTCCAACATGCATAACTGTGTTTAGGAAAGATGCTAAAGAAACTGGACAAAACCCATTAGACAGCAGAACTCCAGCCGAAGAACTAAGCCAGAAGCTTTATTCTGTTGAATGAGATTCGCGTTACACACCAACAGTATGGTGGCCACCAGATGGCACCATACACCTAACAACACATCTTAATGAAAACGTCTACAACTTAAACTTGCAGAAATTTGAAAGGCAAACTTGCCTCGCACCTAGTTTAATAGGAAAAATATTGATAAATCAAAATCGATGTTCATGCAACAAAATAGTAACTCATACAAGCAAAATAGGTAAATGCACAGGAATTTACTCCTCTTAGTCAACTCTTATTGTGCACATTTTAAAGACTATTTAAATTGCTGTAGTCTAGTTTAGTCTAGACTATGAAACATAAGAATTGTACTCTTGTGTAGCCATGAAATGTTGGTATGCTGAGAGCTAACTCACCATTTATATTCTTTGATATAGCTACTCTAAACACCATGCAAATGAAATACTAACATAAACCTCACCTGCTATATGTATTTGTGCTCACCAAAGCAGAACCTCGGGGTTTGTCCTAATGAATATTCTGCCCTTATGTGAACATTTTTTCTAGTCTTTTAGTGTCATGGTTTATGTTATGAGTTTTAAGAGCAAAACATACTTTAGTAAAACAACAGCGAGGTGTCAGATTTTTTGGCATGACCCCTCTCTGAATACAGTTTGGACAGAAGTCCTTCCTCAGCCATGCAAGCAAAGTGCTTTAAGATTCCTGTCTGACCCTTCCAGTGGGTCAGATCATTTTTCCTCACACCTAGGACTTCTACGAGAGGCCTGAGACTCTGAGAGTGTGGCACAGTATTTTTGCTTGTCTGGACTGAGATTAATGCTGTTGTTCCTGGGATGAGTTGGAGTCACTCCTCCAGCTTAGAGCTGACATTCTCTCAATTATGTTTTTCTTGGTATTTTTCCAGTGTTTCATATTCCTTCCTTTTAATGTTTCCATCACTCGAGACTGCCACATCTATCATTGCTGTTTTCCTGCGTCTCATATGTTCTGATGATATCTGGTTGCTTCACTATTTATTTATGTTTGGAAAGCCCATATGCCTTTCTATATGCTTTCCCTGTCTGTATCTATCTGCTGTGAGGTAATAGGTACCAGGTCTGAGAGGTTCTTTTGCACAGTCTGCATCTGTGGTCTTGTCTGGTGTGACAAACCCCTGATTTGATTGACATACTGCATAGAGTTTGAGCTTGTGCTGCCATAATTAGTGCATATGTGTTGTTCTTCAGTCTTATTTGCACATCTCCTTGGTATATACCAGACTTTATGTTCATCTGGACTGAGTTGGCTTACAATGTTATCCTTGAAGCTCTTATGGTCTTACTGATCTGATACAGAGAGAGACATTTAGGTATCCAGGTGTGTGGTGCTGAGTCATATGCCTTCTTATAGATGAACCAGGCAATGCTTAGGTTAGTGTCACTGGACTTGGAATCTTGACGGACAGCTCTGTCTGTCAGGAGGTGGTGCTTTGGGTCTCTGGTCAATCCTCAGAGCAGTATTTGTGCACTTACACATATTCCTGATAGGAGCTTTTATGTTGTAGACAGGCAGGTTTTTGGTTTCTATTTGGAGGGTGTTTGGCCCATGTTGGGGTCCATCATCACCAGTACTGTAGTGCCATGCATTAGCTAGCCTGGATGGGAGCCAGTAATTAGCAGCTGGTACATTTTTTTCTGCTAGCTGGCCATACAGTGCTGATTCTTAACCACTGAGCACTGGTGGTGTGAGGATTCATACTCACCCACACACAGTTGCTCTGTAACTGAGATTACAATTTAGATGGTTCTTTAGTATAGAGGAAATTTACTCTTTTGGTTGTAGGGTTTGTGAAAATAACTAGTCGAAAACCACCAAATATCTGAGCTAATAATCTTATTGTCTAAGAATAAAAATTACAGAATGTAAAAGGAAAGGTGAATGTATAAAAGAACATCTCAATAAACAAAACCGCGCAAGAAGGCAGCAGTTGTGTGTGGGAGACTATGGCCTAAGGAATTAAGAGTGGGCTGCAACCACTTTCCCCATTTTGCTTTTGGTTGCGTCAGCTCTGGAGCATTCTCAAAGTGCTGGATATGTGTGGCTAATCGAGAGCTTAGGCTCTATCTTTTGAATTAGTGGCTACTTATTAAGGCAATGAGTTACCACAAAAAATAAAAACATAAAAAAGTTAAATCAATGCCTTGTGGACAAATCCATGAACCCTAAGACTGCATATGACCAGTATAAAAAGTATAACATTAGTGTGACCGATGAATTTGTACCCGATAAATACTTACAACCACTTCACTACCAAGTAATTGTAATTTCCATGTAGAATGACGGCCCCTCAATCAAATACCCAGACACCAGTAGTCAAAAACTACTTCAAAAGTGCTATATAAATCTTGTGTATTATTATGGATGAATAAACTGTGACATGAATAGCTGATGAAATGTCTTTGCCAACATATGGATTGTAATTGTACATGCACATACTGCAACTATAAGACATATACTCAATAAAGCAGCCAGTGAGCCGATACAAAGTGGGTGTTTCTAATAAAGTGGCTTATTTGGTCAGGATACACACCTTCAGTGAAATTTAATTTTTACCATTAGCATCAGTTAAACATGACAGAAAAATAATGTATCCGAAATTAGAGTTTTAATCATGATGTAACCGTTCATTTGTTATGATTTTTCATAAAAAATAACTATACATCAGTAAAATAGCAGATTTCTTTAAGTACATTTTTGCACTACTTACACTGTTATACTGTTACATTTGTGCTTTAAAAACATCTTTGTGTAATACTATAATTACAATTAAAACACATTTTGAACATTATGTTCAGGAAGACAAGATATACAATTAACTGGATCTAGAGCATACACCTATACAAAGCAGGAGTTTGATGAGGTTCCAAAACAGTGTACCATACAACCAATTAAGAGTCATTAAATGCATCAAACCAAAAAAAGGTGTGCAGAATGGTCAGTTTAGGTTTACAAAGTAGCTTGTAATATTGTCCGTTGAGTTTAATTTAGAATAAAAATCTGTATTACATTTAAGCTGTTTGTTGGAAAGAAAAAGCACAAATGCTTAGTCACATCTTAAAAAGTAGAATTTACAGTAGGACGCACGCCGAGAGAATGCAGCATGTTTGAGGAGTACCACAGACTAATCCTGAGTTCGATATGGATGCGATTTCGATCACACACATCAGCGCTGGAGTATTACTCTTCACATTACTTCAGCTAACGCATGCAGTAGCTTTGTCAATGTTCTGAGCCCTTCTGTTACGGGCTCATACAGAGGCTGGAGAGATCTGAAGTATTTCTGCATCAGCATTAAGGCAGAGGAGAACAGCACATCCCCAAAACATACACCCCCTCTCTCACTCACACACACACACGCGCACCACACACACGCGCACCACACACACGCTCTGACACCATCACATTCTGTTCTGACTACAAAGATCACAGTGTCATCATTACCATAAAATTAATTATTGCTGAACACGCAAATTCCTGTTTATAAAAATACACATATGTATATTTTCTGGGTTTGCATAATCTAAAAACAAGAAAAGGCCATCCAGGTGACAACCAGCTGAGTGACTCCAGAAAGCGTTCAGCGCAGTCTTCTGATGCCCGCCCTTACAAGTCCCAGCACGGGCCAAGTGAACCACTCGGCCTGACCGAGGAGTCCAGGGAAGGCCTCGTGGATTGGCACTCCACAACGACCCTCAGAAAAAAGAAAGAAAGATAAAGCGCGGTAGCCACGGCACACTGGTCCTGCGCAGCCTGTCCGTCCGAGGCTGTGGGGTGGGACCATGACTCTGGTCCCACGGGGCTGTGAGCAGCAGCGCCGGCGGAGGACAGGAACGTGTCCCGCGGGTGGAGTTCCACAGCCCCGGCTGGGTGAAGCTTTCTCCCTCAGTGTCTGGTGACTACGGTCGGTGAAACCTGTGAGACGGGGGCAAGGCTCCTGGTTAGTGCCTCACAACACGTTCTGACAGGCTGTAACTCAGTCCTGATAGTTATGCGCTACAGAGTGTGGGGACTGTGTGGAACAGTTCTTATTAGGGATGTAAACTGGCTGAATATGAGTAAATCAGACTGAACAGAGAATCCAAGCTACATAAGAAACACCAAGGATACAATTCATCTTGAAATTCTGTTTTACTATTTGTAATGTTTTCCACCATAACAATGCAAAGCCTTTCAGCTTTATACTAAATATGCAGCCACAACTTGGATATTTATATTTATACTTGTCACTTTGGGGTCACTCTAGGCAAACGTTCAACTAGTGTATAAGGCTCAAATTAACCACTGGATCTCCAACCAAAGCAAAAGCTATATGATCACATAATAAATGTGATTAATGTTTGAGAGATGTTTTGCCATGTGTCCATCAGCTCTAAGTCAGAATTAGGAGGCGGAGTTTGCTGGGGTGGAGAGGGCGTTACCTGGTGTACATCCTGCTGTCTTCATGCACTTCCATCTCTGAACTCTTGAACTCATTCAGTTCCTTTCTGATGGCAGCCTGCAGTGAGTCCCCAGAAGAGACAGAATTGGAGCAAAACTTAGTACATTCCCTCTGGGCTCAGCCAACTCCAACATCGAAATACACACACCCCCACCCACCCACATCCCCTTTAAAAGCACCTAAGACTCTTCTGTAACCTCAGATGGAGAACTCTTTAAATAAAAATGCCAGTGTCCAGCACTCTCAGTCAGTCCTTACATAGAAAGGATGTGGGATCAGTGTCGAGTGACCACGAGCATTTCTGGCCTAGTGCAGAACTTCCAAAATGTGAAGTTCATCTTACAGATTTAACACAGAGCTGGCCAACCCGCCTCCTCTGCACAGCAGGTCTAAGACTCAGACACTCCAGTAGACCTGCATTGGCTGAAGCTGAGCTGATCAAGCACAGCATCTCTGGACTTTGAAACAGTGGCCTATTACTGTGTGTACTGGCTGTAAGTGAAGCCGCAAGCTGTTACCTTGTCAGCAGGGGTGAGTTTGGTCCAGGGTTTGTCGGCACGCCGGTCGTAGTCTTCCGCATGTGTGCACTCCACGTACTCGTGGAAACGCAGGATCTTCCTGGCCTGCAGCTCAGCCACTGTGGGCCTTTGGGACAACTGCACGAGTGGACACGTTCATGAGCACACAGCTACCAAGCAGATAAGGCTGCCCCATCATAGGCTGGAGCCCCTTGGAGCCAAAACCTAGAGCACCCATTAGTATATGTGCGTGTGTCTAACCTTTCTTGTGAGTCTACGTTTAATCTCACTCCTCTCTGCCCGCCGGTCTGCCTCGTTCTTGGCTGGAACAAGTAGCAAGCATTTAGACAAGAAACAAACAAACAAAAAACACGCGCGCACACGCACGTACACACACGCACGTACACACACGCACACACACACACACACACAGGTACACACACACAGGTACACACACACACACACACAGGTACACACACACACACACACACAGGTACACACACACACACACACAGGTACACACACACACACAGGTACACACACACACACACACACACAGGTACACACACACACACACACACACACACAGGTACACACACACACACACACAGGTACACACACACACACACACAGGTACACACACACACACACAGGTACACACACACACACACACACAGGTACACACACACACACACACACACACAGGTACACACACACACACACACAGGTACACACACACACACACACACAGGTACACACACACACACACACACACAGGTACACACACACACACACACACACAGACACACACACACAGACACACACACACAGACACACACACAGGTACACACACACACACACACAGGTACACACACACACACAGGTACACACACACACACAGGTACACACACACACACACACAGGTACACACACACACACACACAGGTACACACACACACACAGGTACACACATGCACAGTGAAAGGCTCTGCAGAGCTTCACCTGAGTGCACCCGGAACAGCTAGGATGTGCTTGAGAGAGCAGAAATCATTACATTTTTTCCCCCCCTCAGAATTGTGTTCCAACAGTACAGAAGCTGATTAGCTGAGGCTCTTTACATTCCACCCAAATCCCTGCAGGTGTTAATAACTGTTACGGCAGAAAACCAGGGGGCAGCAGTAAGACACTGGAAGTGATTGAGTAGGAATTGGGAACTCGGGGCACTGAGATGAGCACCGTGTTCTGCAGGTCAGTAGGTCAGCGCTGCCCGAGGAGCAGAGGGGGAAGGAAGTGAACGCTGTTCCTGACGCTCACCTTGCAGAATGTTCCGCTGCTCCAGCTCCTGCTGTGTGGGCCTCTGACTCAGTCTCCTAAGGGGGTACAGTAGCAACCATGCCACAGCGTCAACGTGAAATCATACACAACACGCCACAGCACCAACGTGAGAACATGCATAACACGCCACAGCGCCAACGTGAGAACACGCATGCGACTGGGTTTGCGTGCATGCCCGTTCGTGCGCATTCAGCACTAGTGGGGATGGTATCTGAGGGCTGAAGTAAAGTTGAGCGTGAGTCCAGGCGGCCGGCATGGGCGTACCGCGTGAGGGTGGTGCCGATCTTGTTGCGAACAGCCTCCCACTGCTCGCGGCTCTTCCAGCTGCTGGCCTCCTGGGGGAGCTGCTCCTGTTGCTTCTCCAACTTCATGGCCAGAGTGTCCTTCCGCTTCACACGGGCCGCCAGACCACCTGACACACACAAAACACCCACCCCATGCCCCAAAACCTGTTACAACCCCTCTCGAATCTCTTTGTTTCATTAATTCAGTCAGGCCTTCTCCTAGCAGGGGAGGATCTGTGAGGCACTGCATCAGTGTTTATCTGCGCGGTCACTCTTGCCGTTGTTCTGTGGTTCCACTGCTTATTAAAATGCTGCCCTCATTTTATCAGCTGTGTGCATCAGCAAATCATAATTTGATTACGGTGTTTATAAAACATGATTCAGAATTCAGGTTCATGATACAAATTTGCTTAGAATACACTCAGCTCATACAGTTAGGAAAAGGGATTTGAGCTTCGTACTAATGGGTACATCCTCCTCGTCTTCCTCCTCGTCGTCTCTGTAGAGGACGGGTCCGTCCGAGTCGCTCTCATCCTCCTCGCTGTCTCCGTTCCTCCCGTGCTCAGGGATGACCGTGACGCTGGGCTCACCCACTAAGCCCCATCGGCTCCGGGGCTCCAGCTCAGGCTGCCGCGGGGCGGGGTGTAGCTTCTGCATCTCCTCCTCCAAATCAAAATCATCATCCTCAGGCCTGAGAGAGAGCAAGAGAAAGAGAGAGAGAGAGAGACACAGAGGAAGAGAGGGTGAAGGTTGAAGCTTAAATGTTTCTCACAAGATATCAAGTTACAGTGAAAAGTAAATAATGCTCCATCACTCACTGAGAGAGCTAGACATTTTAAATTAGTAACTTTTATGCACTGGCACAAATACTCAAAACAAAATGGAGTAGACTACATAAATTAACTACGCAAACATTTTTTAAAAATATATTGTGTGTGTGTGTGTGTGTGTGAAATATAAAAGTAAAATATCTACAAGATGGAGGATACGATATAGCAAAGGTCTTCTCAATGCTGCATAACACTACTCTTCTGGGCCCCTTTTACCATTCCAAACCTCCATTACTGAAACAATGAGCACCTTACATATAAAGGCACAATCAATGGACAATCAATGGACAATCAATGGACAATCAATGGACAATGCTCACAGTCTGAGGGGTTCGATGGTGACAGGGAGCGAGTGCCGTCCCGTGTCAATGACCAGTGCTGGTGGTGTCTCAAACAGCAGCGAATGAGCCCTCTGCGAGCCCTCCGGGTTGGGGTGAGCCGGCCTAGGGCTGGCCAGCGCCCTCCGGATCTGCAAGTGCAGGGGCAGGGCCGGGGGATGGGAGGGCGGCTCGGTGGTGGGGCTGGGCGGGTCCACTCTTAGGACGACAGGCTGGGGGTTGGCATGAGTGGGAGATGGAGGGATATGGGCAGGCGGAGGAGAGGCCATCCCAGGTGCGGGGTTGGGGCACTTGCTGTCTTCGGATCGGGAGGACGGCAGCTCGAGGGAGGAGGTCCTGGCGGCAGGCTCGACCTGGTGTGATGAAAGGTCTTCAGATTGGCGTTTGGCGACAGGCGTCATCCTCTTAGGGGGAATGGGAGGGGAGCGCTTGGCTGAAACTGGGTGTGGACCTCCTGTAGCTGGAAGTGCATCACCTGTGAATGACGAGAGGAAAATGCAAAAGAAAAGGTTCTCCAAAGGCAACGTGGAGGGAAGACAACGGCTGTAGCGAGCTTTAAAACGGGCAACTACAGCGTTAGTGGTGCCTCAGGCACATATTTAAAAGGAGATGGTAAATGTCACTTTTAATCACTAAATGAGGTTAGTTTATGCAGTGCTGTAGACAACAGTCAGTACTGATAACACAGGAGTGATGCAGGAGTCAAATCGACTTTTAAAACAAACTTAGGTTTCATGCAAACAAATGCTTGATTTATAGTACACCATGCTGGACAAGGACGATTTTGCTTTTCCAAAGCTTAACTCATGTGGTGACAAGTTCAAGGGCCTGGTGCAACAGTGCCATGCACTTGGATGGGTGTGAGGGCTGCACACATGGGTGTAGCGTCAGCTGCGGATGGCCGCCAGCCATGATCTGTTGAGTGCAGTCTCGCGTCCAGGTCTTATTCCAGTACAAAACAAGACCACTGAGACACACTACATGCAGAGTCTGGGTGTGGACACGAATATGCCAGTCGCTGAGCTGTTAGTGGCAGGCAGGTGTGCCGAGGGACGGGTTGGCACCTGGGCACGACTGGGCGCCGCGGCGACACAGGTAGCTGGGCAGGGAGAGGTAGACCCCGTACTCGGCCTGCCATCGCCAGCTGGTCCAATAGGGAGGGGGCGGAGGCTTGCCGTATCTGCGTAACGTTGCGGCTGAGGGGGGTGGGGTGGGGTGATTAGCCTTCAGTTGAAGACCTCAAACTTGTAGCAAGAAATATTTCCATATTCAAAGATGCAAATTAGATGTTTAGGGGCTGGTCTCAAGGTTTGTCGTGACTCACAGATGAGAAGAGCATTTCTCAAGAGAGGGACCTCTGAAAACCATTACAAAACAATCCTTCAGAATAAAATACCTACTCTTATATAACACACGTTTTAATGGTCTATCTTGTATAGACACTGTGCTGCATACATTGCATTATGTTGATATATATTTTTAATATACATTCATGTTTATACAAGGCCCTGACTGTATTAATGCAATTTCCTTAAAGGCTATCTAGAGAGTTGGGTAGAAACAATACAGGTAGTGGCCACACAGGGCTCCTACCCCAGGTGCATTTTTTGGGTCTTTTATTTGAATATCTTGTGTGACTGGAAACAGACGTTTTGAACCATGTTCGGGAAAATTTTTGAATCCAACAGGTCCATAATTTCATAGTAGCAGAGAAGAGTGTTTTTAAATCAGAATATTCCAACAAAGCTCCACCGATGTGGTATGAAGAACTTAGTTGTAGACTGTTTTTGGCATCAGTGAGAACAATCAGGGGGTGTCAACACTGGAGGAACATACCAATCTGACAAGAGAGTAGAGACAGAAAAGCAGAAACGATTCTGCAGAAAAGGGTCTTAGCAATGCTAGAATGCAGGGGAAGGCGCCTGTTTATGCAGACAGCATCAGTAACATCTCCTGAGCTTACGAGTCTGCACAGGGAAAACATAGGTGCTTAAGGGAGACTACTGGTGACTATAGTGGCTGGCAGATTAGGGGGGCAGAGTTCTGAAATTCGTTGCCAGTTAATGGGTTAAAAAGTAAAAAGCAGAAAGTAGTCATATCAGTTTACTTTATTATAGGTTAACCAAAGGATTACTATTCCTTAGGTTAAAGATACATTTTAATATGGTTATCAGTCATTTGTAATGGAGCATACTTGCTTGTCTGGACAGCAGAATCCCTTGCAGTCTTCAAATGCAGACTGAAGACCCATCTATTTACAGAATATTTAAAGGACAACTGACACTGCTCCCATATTGACTGACTAAATTAGTACTTATTGTAGGGTTTTGATTGTGTTGTTTAACAAACTCTAGCACTTATTGTTTATAGCACTTGTCATTGTTTAAGATAGACTTTATGTATTTTGTACTTCTAGGCATCAGCATTCATCCCTATATTCTAGTTCATTGGTATGTTTGATTCTAACCTACTGTACGAGGATAAATTCTATGACTAAACGACGACGCACTTTTGTAAGTCACTCTGGATAAGAGCGTCTGCTAAATTTCGTAAATGTAAATGTAAAGTAGCCCTCCAAACCCTTTCCATAGGTTTGCCTTTCAAATGTTTTATCATAAATGTTTTAACAATCGAACGAACTATTAAGTTCTGACTGCACTTGTGGTGTTTTCAACTAGTCAGTCCATCATACAACATTTTGGGGTAGCCCTAATAAACCTCTCTGTGACGTGAGAGCGGCCAGGCCTGACCTGGCGGACTGTTTGCAGGATTGGTGTTCTATAAATGGCCTAACACTCGACAGGCATGGGGCTCTGTGTGCTCCGAGTGCAGGTACGCTGGCAGCCGCCTGCCCCACCCCCAACGCCCTCGTCAGGGTTGGTGGCGTGACTTTAGAGAGGGCGTGGTTCTCCAGTCCGCCGCTCTACGGTACTGCTGGAATGTTTGGGACGGAGTCTTTGATACTGTTTATGAAACAAAGTAGTGCATCTTGCGAGGTCAAGAGGGAAGTGGAGTGCTGGTGATTTCCTGATGGGGACTCGACTCTGAGAACCAGGGCCACTGCATGTGCGGTCTGTGAGTCACTGCTGATAAGCAACAGATCTATAAACTCATTCTATAAAAACATCACACAGACACAGGCACACGATCAGACCTCAGCTCTGTTTTCTGCTTTTTCTAATTACATTTTCAAGCGTCTTTGAGTATGTCCTTTAACCCGGAAACATGCTGGTATTAGTATTAAAATGAATAACAAAAGGTATCACATGTATTATTTAAACCTTTGTCCATTTTGCGTGGAAACGCAATTACACTGTTTCCCTAGAATAGCTGCTGCTTATGGGTTGTTTTGACCTCTCTGAAAGCCTAGCAATGCTGCTCAACACTATCATCATTTTTTCTCAACAAAAGCCTCTCAGAAGGTGCCACATTTCTGAGGTCTGGGACAAAACTCCTCACCTGTCCCTGTGTAAATAACAGCATGCATCTGTCAACAGATGTTTTGATTTTAGCCGGCACTCTAGGCTGGGCTGTGGTAACGGAGTGCCACGTGATATAAAGCTTCCACACTCACACACACTAAAGTGTACACACGCACAAACACTTTCCACTTTCAATATGTCCCCTCTGTAAGTGGGTGGGGCTAAACTTCTGTAGACTGAAAATGTTGAGATAATTTACCTATGTTCTCCTGACATCACCAAAACAGTGAGTCAAAATGGGCTGTTTCTGCAGCTTAGATTCCATATATGGACTGGAGGTGTGAATTGTGTTTTTTGAAAATGTAACAATATGTATATATTACGTGAAACTCCTTTATTTCAATAAAGCGAGGGAAACAGTCTACAGCTGTGGACAATTTAGCCAACCTTCTGCCAAACCAGCCTGGACGTCAATCCACTGAACTGCTACTTTACTATAACTACTCAAAAGTTTAGCTTCTTCAGTTCCTCAGTACATAAAAGATTCATAATTTGAGACAACAGAACAGTTTAATACTGTGGTTATTAGTTTCCACTCAGTGCATTCCATGCGCCAGTATGCAAAGCTGCATGTCAGACAAGCCTTTCTAGTTCCAAACACATCAGATGAAGCTTCAATGACTCATCAGACAAGAAGTTTCATTGTTTGCTTTGTCAGTCAGCTTATTAACTTCAAGCCCCTTCTCTTGTGTGTCCACTGAGCAGGTCGATTTCTCTGTTAATCTCTAGCAACGCTTCCGTTCACAATTTCATTGCAAACAACTCTACTCATGGTTTGTTATGACTGCTGAAGTCAAATGTAGCCTGATAAAAAATGGCAGCTTGAGTTTTTGAACCCCACCTGGCTAGATTCCCAAAAGCACTGCAGCGTTGAGCCTGCCGTCACTATACGAGTCATTGCAGTGTTATCTGATCCCAATATCTCGACCCGATTTAGTTGCGCAGTCTTTTTGGGACACGCAGCACGGAGAAAATGGATGCATGTAGCAGCTGAAGGGTGAGAACGCTGGCTAGCAGGAACACGGGGTGGGACAACCACGGCAGACAGGACTCACCTTGCAGTGCAGGGTTGCTGTTTCGGTTGGAGGGTTTGGGTGGAGGCACCGGGGGCTGCTTGGCAGAGGTGGGGGGTGCTGAGGGATCAGAAGCTACAGCAGGAGGAAGCACAGGGGAGGGGGGCGGGGCATGTCCCAGAACAGTGGGCGGGGCCTCCTGGCCTCCAGCCGTAGCCACAGGCGCGGGGCTCTGGCGGGACGAGTCGTCTGCCAAGAGGGACACGGTGCGGGGAGGGGGCTTTGCAATGGGGGGAGCAGACGAGGAAGAGGATGTCGAGGACACCGATGAAGCAGACGAAGAGGACGATGAGAGGCCAGACTCAGTGGAGGACATCAGCCATTTTGGGGGCAGTATGGCCTGTTTAGTGTGAGGCTCGGGCTCGGGGATAGAGAGAACACGCATGCCACTGGACCCTAAAGCAAGGGCAGGGGTCACAGAGACGCAGACAGATGAAAACAAGGAAATGGACACAGAAACAAAAGGCATAAGCAACACATGGAGCATAAAGAGCAGAGCAACACAGACACACAAGCAAACAGGCAGTATGGTAATACGAGAGACAAGCAGGGATTAGCTAAGCTGTTCCTCAGAGATTTTAGCTACATCCTTTTGTATGCAACCTTGCATCAGGAACAGTAGATAATAAACGGACTTGTGATCCACCATTTAACAAAAGCACTCAGACACTGTAATGAATAGGAGTGTATGAGAGTGGGGGTGGGGCTTTACCTGTGTGTCCTCGGGGCTCATCCACAGAGGGTGCGTGGCGGGGGAGCGTGCTCCTGTGGTTTGCCTCTGAGGCTAGCCGCACTCTCTGGCCCACTTCTGATGAACTCTTCTGCAGCGTGCTCCTTAGGTCCATCTCAGACTGAGGCCTGAGCTGCCTGCTCTCTACAACCTGCCTGGCGGGCTCTGGCCGTCGGCCCTCCTTCCTGCCTCCCTCCTCCCTCCTCTCGCGCTCCTCCCTCCTCTCGCGCTCCTCCCTCCTCTCTCTCGTCTCCTTCTTCTCCTCCCTATCCCCCCGCCCGTCTCTCTTCTCCCCGTCTTCTCGCTCTGTCCGGTCGTCCCTCCTGTCCCGCCGCTCTCGGTCCTCCCTATCGTCCCTCCGCTCACGCTTTCTGCCCTCGTCTTGCCCGTGCCGGTCCCTAGGCAGAGACGCGGTGCGATTTTCGCTGTCTGAACCCAGGTGGCTGCGTCGGTCCGTCTCGAGGGGCCCACGGGTGCGGGTATCCACGTCCAGGGGCTGGCGGTTACGGGGCGCGTCCGATGGCGCCCGGCTGCGGCGGTCCGCATCTGCTACGTTCTTCCGATCCTCACCCTGTGGCCGCCAGGTTGGGCCCTTGACATCTGACCCCATGGTGTGCCCCCGGTCCCCTGGCAGAGGTGCTGTGTGACCGTTTTTCACTGAGGGGGCTTTTACATCATTACTCTCTACAACACAAAAGGTCAAACAATAGTGGATATTACCCAGCGCTTACCTTACAGGATAGTTTTGTAACAGCCATGTCAGGAGTTGGTCTGTCATTTGGTACTTGAATTGCTGTTACCAGGATGCAACATGTGAAATGCCTTCATGTTGAATGTATGATGCCGTACCGTTGTCCAGAACTTCCTTTAGTACTCCTTTGTCTATCAGCTCCTGCCTGCTCCTCCTCATCGAGATTTTCCTCTCCAGCACTGACAACACGGACATTAGAATCCATTACAGAAGCAAAGTTAGGAAGCACTATTAAACCAAACAGATCATCAGGATGGTAGCTCAGTGGCAGTAAAAATAAATAAATAAAATTAAGTGAAAACATGTTTGGTGAAAATGAAAGAAAAATTATTATTTCACTCTACAGCTACTAACTGGCGTTTCGCTAGTGCTGTAAAAAGCAGGCTGAAGACCACTAATGTCATACCCTCTGATGTCTCCTTGAACTTCTCATTCGTGACCTTCTTCTTTCTCCATTTCCAGGGCTTGAAGATCTTGCCCAGATTGGAGAACTTGCCCTTGCGTTTGGATGGGGGCGAATCTCCGCTAGAGTTCGCGCCGTCGCTGCCCGTCGTGCTGTTCTGCTGGTCGTCAACTTCATCTTCTGTGGGGAGGTGGAGGGAGAACGTGAGAGAGGGGCAGCTTTTCAAGGCTGAAACACTGGCAAAGGCAGTGGGAAAGGGAACAGAGTTTCTGCCAACAGCCCTGTGGACAGGAATATCCTAGAGAAGCTGAAACCCATCTTTACTCCTAATCACACGTTCAGTACGTATGCAGTCTGCTCCCCACCTGTTCACCAACATCAGGAACCCACGAAGCACGGTGCATGAAGGCAGAGGAAAACACCCCACACCACCAGACATATCCACGAGTATCAGAGTTTTGCCTACACTGTGGAGCCTCGTCATAGGCTAAAAAGACTCAGGATACCTAACTAAACACTACATCTGAAATAAAATAAAATAAAAATACAGCTGTCTACTGAGATCATGCAAATATAACAACTTTGTTTTTGTTCCCTCTGGTGTTAAATTGTAGCTTGTGCATACTCTCCCTTTAACACTTAATTGAGGAGGGTGTGAGATGCACAGATGGTATTCAGTTGTGCACATTTGATGTGAAAAATTGAAATGTACAAAATACAAACTGAACACCGAAATGATTACACATTGTGGTACAGCTACAAAAATCTTCAATCTCAATTGGACAAAAAGTGGAGCACGGATAAAATGATGGTAGCAGCCATAGTGAAGCTGGAATTTTGTTTTTTTCGATAACATTTTTTAGATAACAGTATGTCAAACAGTGTCAGAATGAAAATAAGCAGTAGGATTACCCAACCTCCAGTTTACCTCCACTGTCAACCAGTGTGATTTAAAGGCACTCTGCAGCAACAGAGTACTGCGTTGAGTTAACAAGTGTGACTCATTGATCTGTCATGTGATAACTTTTTCTTGATTGCCTTTTTATGGGGCAAACTGACCATTGGGTTAAAGATATTAAGTAACACGAGAAACTGGAATGGATTAGTAAAATTAATCAAATTACTCCCATGCACTGTATGTGTGTCTTCAGAATGACACTCCACGGTCATGCATGGGAGGAAAGTCAAAACCAAAACATTTCTTAGATCAGTGGTTCCCAAAGTGGGGGGTGCACCTAAGGAAATGAAGCCCAAAAGAAGCCCCCCTCCCCCCCCACACACACACAGTGTTAGATGATGAGTAATCCTGCTTTAGCACAGCCCTCCACTGCTAAACCACAGTCCACCAGTCAAATCAAACCCCATCCCACGAGTCAGATTACTTACAGTTCCACCAAACCGATCATGGGAAAGGCAAGGCGAGCATGCCCCGTTTCCCTAATTACACTGTACGAAAGAATCCAGGGCTGCTTCACAACAATACACAAGAAAAGTTCCCCTGGTAGACCTGAGAAGGCATACACACATATCCCACTGACACCTGTGCGCCAAGAGGCAGGGATTAGCGTAGTAGCAATGGCAGTGGGATATAATAAGATGCATGTCATCCACAGGCATGGGGCTATAAATGAAACCAGGCCATGCGTGACGGACGTCTCACTGGGCGCACACAGACTTTCAGACTTCTGTTTGGCATTGTCAGCAAGCCACACCCCGTTTTAGACCAAGCACTGCTCTGGAAGACGAGCGGTGGCAGTGCCTTGCCGCAGACAAGACTGTGCTGTGTGTGTTAAAGGCTAAGACTAGAGGAGGAGTCACAGAAAGCAGAGGCAGTGCTGGAAGAGTCAATACTTGAAAGAGGACATCATGAGATGCTGGCGCCTGGGTGAGCGGTGGAGTATATATATAGCAAGCAAGCTGTGCCATTCACTCTGCAAAAGACGTCTGTTCCAAATGAATAATGCAAAAGAGGGAGCGAGACGTAGACGGAGACAGAGAGAGAAGCCAAACTGGCCCTGAGAAACAGGACAAGTCAAGCCTCGCACGACTGCTCCAGTGAGATGAGTGTTTACATCTTTGTAGTTATGCTGGCATTAGAGGTCCTCTGTTACTCTTGACAGGAGGTGGAGAGTGTCAGCGACTAACTTACCCAATACCACCATTCGGGAACAGGAATAAAGCAGGCAGGAAATGCCAACATCCTCCTCCCCATTCAAGAAAGGGAGGACACTTACCATTTTAGTTTCATTATAAGTTCTACTTTGCTACATATGCAGTAAAGGATGACCACAGAAGAATGCTGTGGCATAGTTTATATCTGTACTGCTTCTTTATATTTTAACAGAATGGATCAGTCATGCAGTAAAATCAACCTACAGCACTTTGAGAACATGGAAGTTAATAAGTATACTATGCACTAGCAACAGACTCTGAACAGAAAGGACCCCGTTCACTCTATAGGTCAACACTGCTGACAGGACTTAGGCCTCAACATTATGGGTGGGAAGTGGGCAATTAAGCACCCAACCATTATGCTCACAGGAAGGACGACATGATGACAGATTATGATGCAGCCCGTTGCCATGGCACTCAAACCTCGTGTTACAATGTGGAGCGTGGCACTGCGAGTGGCAGAGTATCAGAGTACAGGCAGAAGAATGTGCCCAGCGACCCCTAACCGAACGAGCCGAGAGACACACGCACACTCGAGAGGCAAATGCATGTTACCAAGCTTTTGTTCCTGAATTCAACTATTAGGGAAGGACCGATTATCAGCCCCCACAGAGAGCCAGACCGGATATTCACCATTTTCAGGATTACCGGAACCAGCGCTTGTTTCCTTGCTGATAAAAGCATTTTTTTTTTTATGCACATATCTGATGCAACCATGATAAACAAGCAAACAAAAAACAAAGTCAGGCCCAATGTCCCAGCCAGAGCAATGTTCGATTACTTGAAATGTGGATGATGCATCAGCACAGCACACCCACACATTTCTGTCGTCTGTCTCCATGTCCCACCTGCAGTTGCTTGGCAGGACAACCAACCAATACCTCTGTAGTCAGTCTCTATGTCCAACCCGCAGTGTCTTTGGACTGGTAGAAATGTGGACCACTGAAATGTGTCGTTGTAATTTGGGAAAACATAGCTGTTCAAGTTATTTCGTTTGATCTATTTAAAGATTACTTTTAAATGTTTGTGTTACTATTTTTGCAAGCTTCATACCATCTAAAGCTCAAAACACATTTTAAAAATGTTCTAATATTAAATATTATGTTTATTTAAAATGAATCATAAGCAACAGCAACGTAATTGTCACACTACAATTATCAAATTTAAGGTAAATGAACATCAGTCCCAAATATTGGTTATCGGAGTCTTTGAATCTTAATAATCGGTATTGGCCCTGAAAAAAAAGCACAATCAGTCAAACCCTAAAAACTCCAACCCCCACCAGCCAAAAAAATACAGCCCCAACACTCCAAAGTTCCAAGCAAAGCCTGAGAAGCATCACACCACTGCTGAGAAAAAACATGCGTGACGTGAAATGCTGCCATTAGCCACAAATATGTCGTTAATGAGGTCGCTTCCTGCAACTCTAAATCATCATGTGTGGCCTCTCAAAGTGACGTATGGCTTGTGGTTTTGCAGGCCACACGTAATGCCGACGTCAACGAGCAGTGATAAGTGGACAGAAAGGTCAAGGGTAGGAAGAAAAAAAATTAGGTCAGTACCCGGAGAACCGTTTAGCTGGAAAAGGTTCAGGTGAGAGGCTGCATGGCTCCGCATTGTCATACAGACACATCCTTAACAAAGATTGTAGCACTTTTAAAAGGGGAAAATGTAAATTCCGCTCAGAGAGGATGAAGAATGCATTGTTAGGTTCACAAGAACTGAACAACAGTCAGTGTGTTGTGCTGAGTTTATAGCTAAACAAACAGAACTTTTGAACTAATTTATAACGAAATTAAGACATGATCTGTGTCATATATGCACTCACTGCAAAGTGAATGACTAACATATTTGCCAAAAGCTGGAAAACAACTTCATACCTGTTGAAGGCAACTACAAAAAGACACACGATTATTCCTGCCAACACCCTTACACAATATTGACCTTTTTGAGCTCTAAAACATACTAAATTAGTACATGTGTGGGTGCATAGGGGACTGCATCTATGAATAAGGATAGAAAATACCAAATCAAGCAAAAATGGAGGGAAGAGAGAAACAGGCCATAAGTAAAGGAATACTCTGAAGCTGAATGTCAATAAAACATTGTTTCAGCATTTACAATGTTTATTTGTTAAATGCGTAACTGGAGTTACAGATGGTGCAGGAACACGTGACTCGAGCTGGTCTCCTAGCTGTCAAGTTACATTTTTGTGCAAATGCACTGAAAATGCCCATTAGTAGTTCATAAAATAACCTAAGGAAATTCTCAACTCTTTTGTGATGGCAGTTTTCTTAAATTGAAAACAGTGCCAATGGAGAGGCCTATGAGGGGTTATTTTTGCGTTGTGTACATTCCTAAAGCACAAATTTGACACAAACTTTAAACTATTTGAAATTATCCTGCATGTTGAAAAATATGTGAGTTTCTGCTTTTACTTTGGCAAGATTCACCATTAACCACAGCACCAACATACGACTTTGCTATGGAACGCTTATGCAACTCAAGCTGGGCAAGGGTCTATATCTGCAATCTTCTGGAGTAAACATAACCTAAGAGCACAACAAAATCTTTTTAAAGAAAGAATCCTTTACAGAAACCTTTAAAGAGAAAGAGCCCTCAAATACATTGCCAACAACCAACGAAAACCTGTTGCAAAAAAAAAAAAAAAAAAGACCTTGCTGAGTGCTGCAAACAGTGCCTGTCCTGGAGCTCTGTTTTACGGCCCCTGCATTCCATCAGCATGGGCGTTCAGGCACCTGCCCATGGCAGCCACCACCTCTTTTCGTCCCAGGCATGGCAATGGCACGCTACACTGAGCTCTCTTCATCCCAGTGTCTCTGTGCCAGCCCCACCACACCGCAGCCCTTGTCTACGTGCAGCATCCACGACACAGACACTACGGCACCAGTGGGGCCTCATGCATGTTTGGTCTCAGTAAGACTCACCTGCAGTGGGGGTGGAGTGCAGCGCGTCTCTCACTGTGCTGGCTCCCAGGCCCATGCTCCTACCGTGGTGCCCCCCGAACCTCGCCCACCCTACAGACCCCCGTCGCGAGGCCCTGCGGCAGGGAGGGCCACGTGCAGTCCCGGCACTCTCAGGTCTTCTCCTCACTCGCGTGGCTGAACCCAAGCGTAACCCGAGCCTGCTCGGGTATCTCACCTCTGTTCCTCCCTCTTTCCTGCGTGTTCTGCCTTAACTTTGCTTCTCTCTCTCCCTCTCCCTCTCTCTCCCTCCCCTCCCCCCCGTCGTCAGTCTATCAGTTTCGCTCTCTGCGGCTCGGTCCCTCCCTCAGGGCAGCTGGGACTGGGTAAATAAGGTTCCTCTCTGGGCTGAGGTATGCTGGCTAGCGCGGATGCCTGTCATTCCACACAGTGGAGTTTTCAGGATTAAAGTTTATGGAGACAACGCTAACGCAGCGGGAGAGGTTTGATTCAGCCCAGAGTCACGGCAGGGGTCCCGGAGGCTCCCGGCCCTTTGGGACGTCACACCTCCATTTCCCACAGCACCAGACACAGGGTTACCAGAGAGCCGAGTGCAAGCTGAGATGGGGTGAGGTGGATATGCACAATCAACAGGAAGTGACATCATAGAAGTGTCTGATTACACCGAGACCTAAAGTAAATTACCTGCGTGTGCAAAAAAAAAAAAGCCTGCCTGTTGACTGACTGAGCTGCAGGGTTACAATCTTCTAACCTTTAAATGTTTCCTGAAAGGTTCTGATACTCTGACAATTTGACAACTTTCAAAAACACCCAAAAGCTAATCAGCAAACAAGCTATGTCAAAAGAAAGAAATGTAAAACCAACCAACTGGGTTTGCTTTCTTTTTTTTCTTTTTTTTTTCTGGGGGGGGGGGAGCAGACCGCAGTGCAAATTGAGGGACAAAGGCTTTGTAGTGAACAGCGTTCCTATTATAATAAACGCAAAGCATCATTTATTCACCACACTACCTAAAAGGGATCATAAGAGAAAAGAAGCACAACTGCCAGCTCTATAAACACAGCTGTCCCTTCACATACGACTACATTTAGATACCTCAGCATATGCATTCTAAAATATTACAACTGTGCTGTGTTTTTGTGGTATATAGATGACAAGAGTCAGGCAAACAGACAAAGATCATCTGCGCAGCGTGGAAAATCAAACTAATTTGCACAGATGGGTAACGCTATGAACTGAACTACAATTAGGTCCCCATTTTAGGAGGTCCACTGGAGAAGGAAGGGAAGGAAGAAATACTCTACCCTTAGAGCAGAGTGAGAGGGGTTTCTGGTTTGGGAGGACAGGCTCGCCGAACGGTCTGTGTCCTGTGCCAGCCAGAGACAGCACAGTGTGTATGCACACACGCACGGACAGAGCTGTCAGCAGACACAACTCAGATCAGGAGTAAACCAGTAAGATAAAACAGGCTCTTTACTGAAACAGAACAGGATGTATAGTTTCTGATAACATTTTAAGCTGGAATCTCTCATGCTCAGAATTCCTTCTATGGACACAAGAACAGACAACTTCACGTGCACATTGTGTGTAACAGAGGCATATGTAGAAATAAGGTATATATAATATTCAATATACAAGCAATGAATACCAAGCTGTTAGATGGAGGCAATCAGACATCTTGAAGGCTTTTCAACTGTGTCTAATGTACTTGCTTTGAAAAAAAAAAAAAAGAAAAAAAAAAAAGTTATATTTCCTTTGAGACAATACTTGCACTAGAAAGACATTTTTACTTTATTACAAAACGAGAAGTATACTGTTGCTAAATGATGATAAAGGTGTGGGCTAGTTGTCATCATCTCAAGGGTAGACTACAGGACTAATGGGTAGACCAAGGTGAAGGCTCCTGAGTAGGACATTATAAAACTTCAGCAGAGGGCTCAAAGCCACCCAGCTATAGAACCACCAGTAATCCAGGAAACATGTGAGACCCCATCACACCCTTAAAGTAGAAGCCTAAGCTGAAAGGCTACTTGTTTATTCAGGCCTTTGGTCAGATAAAAGAGCAGAACGTGGAATGGAACTTAACGTGCTGAGATGGTTAATGGTAAACTAAGCTGTTGGTGATGTCACCCCTCTTCTCCCTCTGATGGCGGTTTGTCTCAGGAAGACCTGTGCTACCTTCTGGTTATCTGTTTTAGCCAAGCCACGTTAGCAAGGCCTACCAGAGTCTTTGCTGGCACCATGTATCTACAGGCATCAGGCAGGATGAGCCGTGAACTATTAGATGCTCTGTTGTGTCTTTCTTCCTGATACGAGTGTGCTGCATCAGGACCAGACCCTGCGGCCCTCCAAATCTCCAAACCAACCAGGACATTGGACCACGAGCATCAGTGAACTGGTATGATGGCAAGTTCATGATGACCTTCTCCCGTTGAGGTCCTGCTGGTGTAGGATTCTGGAGTGCTGCATTGCTGTGGTTCCCCTCATTCTGGTCCTGCCTGACATATCCTGTTTTCCTACCTGAGATGTCCCATTGTGATCTGACACACCCACTCTTGCATTCCCTCCACCTCCAACATACTTCACTTCCATGAATAATGTCTGTGTACAAACTAGCAGGCTAATCACCAGAGTAGTCACCATAATTTAATATTTCTATCCTATCATAACCTAATAATTTTCTGCACCATTGTTTCTATCCATTATGACTGAATTCATTTATGAACATTGCTCTCCAGCTTCACCCAGAGAAGATGGGTTCCAGTCAGTGACTGCTCCCAGAGAAGATGGGTTCCTATGAAGGTTTCTTCCTCATGACACTGTGGGAGTGATTTCTGTCCACTGTTGCCTTTGGCTTGCTCATTAGATGTTTACATCTGTTTTCTGTGATGCTGCTTTGAGACTATGTAGTTAAAAAACAATATACATAAAAATTTAACTGAACTGAACTAAAATGTTTCCACCTTTCAGATGCAGGTTGTAGAACCTTATAAGAATCTTGCATACCACACCACATTCAGTTCATTCAGTGCTTCCTCTGTTATAATTTCTTCAGATAATAGTTTACAGGATCACTACTTAAACAGAATTGGAATTTAGAAAACAAATCTAGATGTAGAACCTAACAAAAGCCAATCAATATATAGTCACCCTGCCACTTTATTAGAAACATCTACCTTGTAAGTGCACTTTATAGACTATCTGATGCAATACAGAGTTAGTGTTATACATTCCCTAGCCCTGACCACAGGTATTTCTGACCAGAGGTGCACTGCTGGCAGATCATTTTGAGCGGCCAACCACTTTCAACCATGTGAGTGACACTGACGTGTAAGAGATACACTTCTATACCCAATAAACTGATACCAACAGCTAAGAACTGTCTGTCGTCTGTATACACACACACACACACACACACACACACACAAAAAGTTGTGACCTTGAACAAAGACTGAGGTACAAAAAAAAAAAAAAAAAAAAGGTTTCTTGGGGAAGAACCAATGACTTCGTGAAAATCTATTTATCTTGTTCCTATAACACTTCTCACGTGAGGCTTTTATCTCCAAGAACTAGGTGGAGGGGGTTTGTACTCTACAAGTAAACTGTAGACTCAAATATGTTACAGTAGCTCCCTCTATAGGATAAACACGGTGCTACCTATACTGCCAATAGGAAGGAGGGCCGGAATCCCTAACAGAGATTATCCACATTACAGTAAAAGAAACTTTATTCTGGATTTTAGACCAATGGGAGCTGCTAATTCCTGCTACTTTTCAGCCCAAAGACAGCATCTGTGAAAATTGTGGAGGACTCAGGGTGGTAGATCGTAGGTTTTCTTCAATTTCAGAATAACAAGTAAGATATAAACAGCTGAAAGGGTCATTTAAGGAGACTAACAGAAAGGCCAAGGTGTGGGAGAGGCGCAGTGTTGTTCTAATGTTGATGAGGCAGGGCAGAAACTGAGAACACCATACTTTAAGCTCTCTTTACCACTCTTTCTGCATCATATATGAAACTCTCAGTTCATAAGCCAACTTGATCCATTTTTCCAAGCCTGTTTTACAACCTCTCTCATTCCCTTTTCATTTCTTTTCATGCTTGGGTCTTTTTCTCTATCCTGCTCCCCCTTATCTGCTCTGTACCTACAGCAGCCCCAAGCATGGTAGGGTATATAGCACAGGTACACAATTTACATGGTCAGTATCTCAGACAGAGCAGTGCCCATTTGGACTGAGGTGGCACTGCTTGAAAATAATGAGGTGTACTTGGTAAAAATGTCAACATGAAGTTAGCCAAGTTACAGTTAAGTAACTTTGGGGATTTTTTTTTTATGGCAAAATCAAACCATCAGGCAAGTTTAACCAATTACTTTAAGAGTGCATATCTTGCTTTTTACCACTTATAACTTAACATATCATGTCAAATTTGCAAATGAAAAGCGTGATCTATTTAAACTCAACATTATGACTTCATTGCCTGTGCATCCTAGGCAGTGGAAACTTGAGTAATTGGCTTGATTTGCACTGTTGCCATGGTAATCAAATATCTGCCATTTCCTCACCCTGAGATTAAAATACTGCTTCCTCTTTGGCTAAGCCTGGTCTATTTCATTAAGGTCTGATGCACTATAGCAACACCAAGAAAAGCAAAAATAAGAAGTGTAGACCAAACCAAAACGTAATCTAATTCAAAAGATATATACCTATACATAAAATATACAGTTTAAACTGAGAGCAACTCCATACTCTCAACATGGAGGACACCACCACCACCACCACCACCACCACCACTACCACCACCCCTTTAACTCCGCTCACTCTCATCAGCAGCTAAATCAGGTGTGGTCAAGGGGCAAAAAGGCAATAAACTGAAATCACGCAAAACAGCCGGGCCCTCCCGGACACGGAGTAAGAGATGAAAGGCAAAGCAAGGACTTCTTAATCAGATCCTCTATTCAAATGTCAAGCTACTGGGTGAGACGCAGCCTACCTGAAACACTCTGCTGCTCTACAGTGCGGCTTTCTTCCATCGATTCAGCAATCCCAAAGATTTCCAAGACAGATCAGGAATCACAAACAGGCCAAAAAAATAAAATAAAAAAAAGGACACACCTAAAGGTGGATCTACTGTGCAAAGCGAGATTAGATCTCTCATGAGTCAACACGTCTACGTGTCACATGGCCGGCTGTAACGAATCACTACTTAGCGTTGGGTATTTGCACTTGCTAGTATCGTTTATGACTAGGTGTTCCATTTCGTTCCACAGTCACCAAAAGCAAACAAATACACGAACATACAAGCAAAGTAAATCTTACTATTATTGTCTTATTTGAGGTCTATTTTATCTGCATCTACAGTTTGAGTATAGGTTTGGAATGTTTTCACAGGTCACATGATTGGTGCACAAGTTTGGACAGAACTGCCCATACTGTAGGTACTAAAAGAAGCAGAATGAAATGCACTCATACCTTGGTTTTCCATTCCAGTAGGTCAGAGGTGCCTGAAAGAAAGAAAAGGATGAATATTGATGTTATTGGTGGGTGTAAAAGTGGCTGTGAATGTGAATTTCGGTAACTTTATCAAAGTTTTAAAGCATTTAAAAAGTTATATATCTCAATTATTAATTTAGAGGCACAATTTAATGAATAATAAGACATATACAACCCACAATTATGTATTATAATTAATTATTATAATTAATGCTTAATAATTAACATTTTATTAATATAATTAATAGTTATAATAATTAATGCTTATAATTATTATAATTCATGCTGCATTTCATTTCACAAATGTTGAAATTTAAGTACTTTCTTTGCATAAATGTGTCATTTTATTCAGAGTGAAGCCCATCAGTGATACCAGAATGTTTTAAGGCAATAAAAGCTATGATAAGCATGCTAATAAAACATTCCAGAGCAAATCCTTCCAAACAACCAATGCTGTGCATGTTTTACTCTCACTACAGGGCACTTGTGTTAAAGCATCCACAACCTCATGCAACAACAAATCTATTATGGTCCATGATAATTTTCCATCTTTAGTCACATTTAGCAAAACGTTTGTCTACAAAAAAAAGAACATGTTATTGTGACTGTGAGGAGCATTTTTCTCAGGAAGTTCACTGTTGTGCATCCACAATTAAGCCCACATTACTCCAGAAACTGAAACCAGCTTGCAACATGCCAAACCGGCCACTGAAATCTTCAGGCACTCACACTTAGGTTAAGTGTTTGGCAAAGCAGGTTCTGCTTAAATGCGGTTTGATATGCTGTCTCCAGTTATATCAGAGAAACACGGTGAAGAAGATGCCAGAGTAATCTTATTTTCAAATTAGCAGACTCATAAGCCTGTGTGTGGACCTCCTTGAACAAAATATTATGTGACCCTCTAGAAACCTCCGGTATGGCGTGTTTAGGCCACCATGTTAAACTGTTGCTTCTATTGTCCACTATGGTAATATTAGGCAGTCATTAAATAATCTAGTAATATGGCTGACTTATGACACCTTTGTAAGACATCGATTACTGACCTGTTCATCTTATAGCCACATTCTTCCAATACTTGGAAGTGGGAAAGACTGTTAACTGTCTCATGTGTTTGTCCAGCACACCAGAGGGAACGCTCTCCTTGGCTTATAACACAATCCTTTAATACAGGTCCTACAATACAGGTCCTTAACACCGTAAAGGTCAAATTTGTTTCAATAGCACTTTTTACCACACATGCTGTCACAAAGCAGCTTTACAAATGTATGGGTCCAGCTCCCTACTGAGCAAGCTAAAGGCGACAGTGGCATGGAAAAGTAAAAACTGTGTGCGCAATAATCAAGATTTATTTTTTTGTTTTTTTCAGTAGACCCAGTTCTTGGCCTAACTAATAAAAATTAATAACTTGTGTAAATGAGGGGGGAAATGAAGGGGAAATTATCATCGTCAGCCACAACAATCTGTTAATTACTAATTACTGTTAAGATGTTAATCACTGGATATGTTTCTTTGAACTTGCCTCAGATACATCCACAAATCATAACTGGGCATGCCTGATGGGACACATTATTAGACAGGGTTACTGTATGTTCTATAAATGGAACTGGACTGAGGAGCCTATACAAAACATGACGACACCACCGACCAGTTTCTACAACTAGAGCTATGCCTGGAGACATCAGTGCCTACCAACTTTCCTGCACTCTTTAGGTGCAGTTCACAAAAGCTTTTCTCAAGTGCCACGTGGACACGAGTGCACTTTGAACTTGAAAGAGGAGTTTGCAACAAGCACAGAGAGTTACACGACCAAAGCAGGTTTGAGACTGCTGACCTTGGACAAGGAGTGCCGGCTGGTGACTCAAACCAATACTAGGGAAAAAACAAAACGTCAGGAAACACAAGGGGCAGTGTTGGTTCACAGTATTGACCTAGACAGTGGAAGAGTTTCGAAAAACCAAACCAAGCCTACCCCCAAGCTCAGGTTTCTTTTTGAAGCTTGGCAGCATCTACCATTTAAACTGCTCGTATACACGATTATGTGAGTAGTTTTTGTCTGATCTTGAGAAAGATCAACAAAATAAGCCTGGCTATACGTTAACCCAACTTGAACAAACTGTCCTGCCAGTAGGAATGTGACTCATAACCTGACATCTGTCATGTGTTACAATAAAAGTAGGAGAATTACGGCAATCGCAACTGCTGAACAACAGTTCTGTTGACGTTGAAACCAAACTTGATCACAAAGTGAAACTGTCTCACAAAGTCAATATTACCATAAATTACCATTGCACCATTATAATTACCTTCATAAACTTGCAGCAAGTGTTGCATGTTCATCTTCGGAAATTCACTGACAAATATCAGAACGATACTGTTGCCATCTCAATCAGTTGCAAATGTGAGTGAAATAATGAGTAGACATTTGTCAAAATTTAGCCAAGTGTCACATTTCTGGGAACCAAAGAAACACACTGAGACAGAAGATGGCCATGTGATCTACTCATTGAGCAGCACTGCAGCTAGTTCCATCAAACTGCTTTGGCCACTGCAGACTTTAGGCTTTGTACGATGATCATCTGGAACAACCAATCTAGAGCTGTGGTGCCCTGCGTACACGGAACACAGCCCACCTACACATCAGATGAGTTTAGACTCACAACAAGACTGCCGTCAGAATTAGGCAAACCAGTTGTTCTAGGTCTGTAGCTCGTTCGAGAGTCGAGCAACAGCTGCTCTGAAGCCAAAACTGATTTTTCACAACTTTGAAGTATTCACAGGAACAATGCGCCTTAAAAGGAGTAGAGAAAAAAAAGAAAGCTTGCTTTGACTACTGTTGCTGTTCCAGGATGGGCACAATAGCAAAATAAACATGACAGAGTCAATGCTGCAAACAAAGGCATCTTCTGCTTTCACTGTTAATGAAGTTTCTAAGAACAATTGTTTTTGTCTCATTTGTTTGATTTGGCTCTCTTTGTCTACTTTTAGGCCTTGTGTGAAAATATCATGAAGTTTTAGGTAAAATGTATGCAGAAATATAGAAACTTCTAAAGGGATCACAAACGTTCAAGCAGCATTGTATATATGAGCCCTTCTTTGAGATCACCAACATCTCCCTCTTCCATTGAACTTGTAAGTCCATGTATATTCTGCCTGTATTTCATTTGAGAATATCAGTATTTCTTCAAAGTACTTCATTTAAAGGCTATTCCACAGGTTCTAAATAGAACTGGTGATGATGGGGATGATAGTGGACACCATTCTTTTTCCGCTTTTATTCCCATAG
Organism: Electrophorus electricus; assembly: GCF_041902795.1. Lineage (NCBI taxonomy): Eukaryota > Metazoa > Chordata > Actinopteri > Gymnotiformes > Gymnotidae > Electrophorus > Electrophorus electricus. The sequence goes on from NC_137502.1 coordinate 28,514,311, forward strand.
CAACCGAGAAAATTGTGTTTTGGATTCTTCTTTTTATTTAAGGGCAGAGAATGGTGGATTAGGAACCCAAAACATATGGCAGTGGCCATTTCAACATCCTCAGGGCACCTAAAGGAACCTCTCTCATCACTCCCAATATTCCTACCCAATCAATCACTTCCACACCTCCTGGCTGACATTGCTGGCTATCCAAAACTCAATCTGTCTGGCCCGGCCAGTGTAGCATGGCATTCATTTGTGAATTAAACTGAAAATTAGTAGTCATGCATTTCTTATCGTTTTTCCCCCCGTATTACATGAAAACTGTGTCTGTGTATAATAATGTGGAATAATCTTTTAAAGTAGCTTTTCTTTTAATTAAGATAATTAGTTTGCCATGATAAACCTGTCAGATCACAGTTATCTAGAAAGATATGAGAAAAACATTTCTTTGAAAAACTAAATGTTTATATTACTGAAATTGTACTGATATGCATCTTGCATAATAATTTGGAACATAGTGCATGTTTGCATCCCTTTCCTACATTACAACACGGTAAGATAATACCATGTTATACTAATGTATAACAACTTTTATTTAGTATTCAGATCCATTTTGTTTTTTCTCCTCTCTGTGGTAAATAACCCAGTGAGGCAGTATGTTATGTATGTAGTCACCAGGACAAATCCCACACAAGAGGAATACCTGGTCAAACTTTAAAAAAACTAAAAAAAGTTACAATCAGATTCTGCAAGTTGCTGTACACTTTTTTCTTAGGTTGATTCACTAACGATACACCGGCCTTGTGCAGCTATTAATGCGAAATGACCCACATAAAATTGTTGTACAATAATAAATACTGAGTCCTAAGAGATTATTAGGTAAAAACTGATGTGAACCCATTGTTCTTTTAAGAGGTGAAAAAGTACAGAAGCACAAATCATTCACCATATGGTGCATGAAACCTGAAAAATCCTTCAAATACATTTTGGAGCTCTTATTGCTAAAAGGTTTTACAACAAGCTGACATGTTTACGTGTCAGATGGCAGACTATGAGCCAATTGCTTGTAAACAACTAGAGATGACACTCAAGCCCATAATGCACTTGTGTTCAACCTGTCCTGCAGGGAGTATGATTGAGCAGCACTGGGGATAATGAGAGCTGCCATTTTACTGTTGACTTAAACGATGCAGAGCCAGTCACAAGAATGTCTGTGTGCCTGAGTGTTCACTAGTGTGAGTCGGCATTATTAATTAACATAATTCAATGTTCTAATTAAGAATGCATGGGTGAATGCATGCACATTCCCCAGTGTATTGTCCAGCTATACTCAAAGCTTTGAGAAGTACAAAAACTGAAGAGGGAATAATAATAATAATAATAAATAATAAAAAAAAAAAACATTACCAAGAGACAGAGCCAGACTGACTGGTTTCGTAAAGTTACCCGATCACATTGCACTATATTTACATAGCTCAGGCAGGTTAAAGTACACACAAAACTTTCACAAAAGAACCTACCAGCTTCTGCAACCTTGCAGAAGACATTACTGTAAATAGTGTCACAACAGCAAAAAGAGTATCAATATTTAAGGGCCAACAAAGCAAAATGCTTTGAAAAAATAATTTAAGCTTCATTATTAACCATGAAATTATAGAAAAATCATTTTTTCACTGTTCCGTGCCTTTTCAGGGAATTATCATAGCAAAATGTCTCTTTTACATAGAACAGGGAGGGAGAGAATCCACACACAAATCGTATATCAATGCTGGATAAGGCAAATCACATTTAACCAGAAAAATGAAATGTGCATGCAGCACTATGAGCAAAGATAGTGCTTTTACATTTTCAATCAATTAGCTCTATTATTTACAGATGTTTATCATTATACACTTATAGTATATAATGAATTTTGTTATCTATTAGCCAAAACAAGATTCTTGTCCACTGGTTCAAAAACGCCAGAATCTAGCAAGCTAGAATTTGTGCAACTCTTGTGTCAACAACAATAACAACTGTGAAAATACACCACTGTGTTAATTTCCACAACCAAGCTATTAGCGAGTTTTACCAAGTTAGACCTGTGGAGTGGAGATCTGTTGGACACCACCACTGCCAAGTTACCATTGTTGGGGCCCCTGAGCAAGGGCCTTAACCATCAGTTGCTCAAGTTATGTTCACTCAGAATTGTAAGTTGCTTTGGATAAAAGCGTCAGCTAAATTCCATAAATGTAAATGAGAAAAAAGATTTTCACTGTAGAGAACTATAGAACTTCTGTGAAGCTCTCGTTTGGATAGAATTTTAAAAATTAAAAACTGACAGCGTGTGTCAGAACAAGGTTCAGGGGTGAACAAAATTTAAATGCATATGGTGGGCTGCTGGCATTTAAAATCTCATAATCAAAGTACACTTTCAGGTAGAACATCTTTGCATCCAGAAAAAAACACACGCACACAAACAACAAAAAGCCTCTAAACTGCACATCAACCACTCTTTTAAAGTGTCTTGAAGTCCCTATCTACATGTCATGCAAAACATAGAATTAAGCATTCAAAGTATTTCGTTTCAATGTAAAATTACTACAACTTTCTAATTAGTCGACTATTTGGTGATTAAGTAGGCTTATTAATAAATATGCAGACCCACATACTGCATCTAAGTGAATCCAGAGAACTGGGGTGGAGAACCAGAGCATTAGAACACTTGGTAAGGGATAATAATTATTAGATAAGATTATCCAAAGACAAGGTCTGCAGCCCATTTCTTAAAAACAAACAAACACAAAACCCTGTATAGCCTAGACATAATCAAATACATGATTTAATTCAAATACTAGGCACATATTACAGTATCAGTCAAGAACTATACAAAAACTCCAATCACTGCACACTCAGCAATGATTAACCTCATGTGTTGCACTGCATCAGGATGACAGGACACAGCCAAGGTTCTGGGAATGGAATGCTGAAGTACTAGGCCATTGCTTCCTTGCCAAACACAAACATAGCAATGCTAATAGTGCTAGATTAATTAGTGGGACAGAAATTCAATTCATTTCAATATTTCCACCGCCTCTCTGGCCTTTATTAATAGTTGTTTCAATCTGAACAAAACAATATGACCAAATTATCCTATAACCTTGCATGTACTTGAACCAGACCATTTTATTCCTTCTCCAGATCTTTACAACAAAGATAACTGGGCACCACACCATCCTTAGACCTGCTGTAGACTGAATTTATTGGGAACGCCTTATATTTCAGCAGCTTGCAGAAGAAAACGGAGCCTTTAGTAGTTCCTTCCCCAGCTGTTAACCCTCTGGCTATCAGCACCAACAACCAACCGCGCTTGCCCTGACTTGTTACAGAACGAATGTACAGGAATGTACAGTAGGCTCGATGTTTTACTACACCACAAATTTAAATCTAGATCCATCTCAAGATAATCGTCTGTGTACTGTAGTGGAGCCACGGCTGGAAGGTCGGTCGGTCGGTCGGTCAATATGAGTGACAAGTTCCCAACGAAACAGCGGTTTAACTGAACCTGTAGTGCTATACCGCAAAGGTGACCACAGCGATGACTAAGACAGCTAGCTAGCTTTAGCTAAATCAAATCATGCCTTTAAACCATCTCGACATCCAGATTGGGTTGTTAAACTTAGCTATTTATTGGCCTTAAGGGAAACCGCATATCAGAGTTTAAATTTGAGAACATGAAGGCACGCAGAGAAACGAACACAATGACAGGTGCATAAATGTATGCATCTAGTGAGCTAGCTAGACAGCCAATTTACTAGCTAGCCATATTTGTTTCCTAACCTAGCTAGGCTAACGCTAACTATTCAGCTGTACTAGCCTACTAGTACCATTACTGGAACAAGCCGATCCCAAATTAACTATTGAATAAACAAGCATAACTAAGAGATAACGGAAGCAAACGAGACATAAACAAACAATCTTGCTAGCTTAGCTACTAACACTAGCCAAACAATTTAGCTAGATAGATAGATAGCTGGCTACGTTAACTTAACTAGCAAGGTAGCCATTTGTGTCATCAGACCGGGATAGGAATCTTTTATATTTTTTAAACTTTCACTGGTGAGCACTTCTGTATAATAACTTAACTATCCAACCTAGTATGACTAGCGCTACATGGTTATATTACATAATTATATGGACTCGGATCGTATTCCTCGGAATTCACGGGAGGGTTAGCTTTAGCTACCCTAGCTAGCTAGTACATTTAAATCAGGAATTTTAGCTAGTTTCGCCAAGTTCACTTTACAGCAACAGGTTGCATTGACGTTTTTTGTTTTATAACTTACTATTTAGTGTGACAGCAACGTTTCAAATAAAAATCTAAAATGGAGTCATTAGCATCACATATGTCATGCGTGGCTTACCTGGTCACAATATATCTTGGATGTGCCTCCATAAGTTGAACAAACCAGTTAGTTCACGACGAGCCCTTAATCAGCTACGTAATAGGTCAGGCAGCGTCACACTTGTGAATCTGCGCGTTGAACTTTATAAAATCCAGAAAAACCATAACAGAAAAGGGAATTTTAGACCGAGAACCCAGTGCTGAGAGTTTTATTTCCTCTCACTCAAAGTCATAACACTTGCTAGAGGTAATTAACATACATTTTTTCACAAGTCATCCCAGCTCTGAAATGGTCCACCCGTCAAATACAGTGAACTGTGTACCATGTGATGGATACTGCAAGATCAAGGGTTGCCAGTTGCATCATAATCACTCTCCGCCTAATCAATGCGGCTTTTTTGTAGTAGCGTGAGAAAAGGTAACGATAAAGAAAGGTTTTGATACAATGTATACCAATATATATGTAAGTAAATCGTTAACCAGACCATTCCTACAGTTTTACAATCACAATCATAGACCGTAGAGTCTATTAATTCAATGCCACTGTTTTATTTATTTATTTATTTTCTCCAAATTACTATAAAATATTTGAAAAACATAAAAGACAACTTTTCCTTACGCCTCCAATCTCAAAAATAAGTCATGTCTGCCATCTGGTGGTTTGTTTCTTAACTACAGATTTGTTTGTTTTTTTTTGTTGTTGTTGTTGGGGTTTTTGTTGTTGTTGTTGTTTGTTTTCCAAAATGTAAAGAGATTCCCATAATGATAATTTTTACTAATACAGAATTAGTACTTTTACAGAAATTTACAGAAATATTCACCTCCTTTATATAGTTCTTGGTGAAATATCTTTGTGATACAGGATTGCTTTTTAATTTTTTTTAAGTACTGCTTTACATTCAAGAAATGTATTAATAATGTTGGCTTTCTGTTTGCTTGGGAAAATGGTTTGTTAGAATATTCTATGGCATTAGCTATGAGTTATGTTTTTCTTGTTTAAACCAATGTTTTGTACTTGGAAGTTTAAAGGTAGAATATGAAGAGTGCATTGCTGTGACAAATATAGTAAAAAGACCATTCCAGGTTGTGTTTGGATGCACAACACCCAAATCAACAATAGCATCACTCCTTCTGGAGCCTTATAAGTCATACAGACTTGAATAGCTTAAATGTTCATAAAACACCCTGGTCCACAAAATGGTGGACCAGCCACAAAAACATGAAATGAAGGAGTTTATGATATACATGTACAGTATTTCAAAAATGAATGACATCCAATTAATGACAATAATTACAGCTATAGGTAAGAATGTCTGCCTTTAAAGGCTTTGTGTAACTATCAAATTGCAGGATGTTTTACTGAAAACCTTTTATGGTATCATATTAGAAGTATTTCTTGAACTTTTTATTTGTATTTATAGAACTTCTGATATTCATTTACATGCCCACAATAATCTATGATAGCATCTTTTGAAGATATGGGTTTTCTTTCTCCTGCAAGAAACATAGAACAACCTTTTCTACTTATCCTTTGATCCTAAGATGCATGTACTCTACTGATCTTAACAATATATCCAAAACAGCATCACACTCATTCTAAAACAGCACAGATTGATAATGATAAAGCTAAATTTACGTACAAAACTTTACAAGGGCACAGTGCAGGTGGTGGTTACATAATCAAGATGAATCTTATTAACTAACAGTTCACTCTGATTAGCAAGGTATATGGTTATACCGGAAGGATTTGTGCATTTATGCCAGTCAAATGGTTAATGGTCAGTTATTATCTTTATCTTTATGGTGTCAAATGTATATTAACTGATATGTTCAGCAATGCTTTAGCATTCCATGAATGTTTTGAAATGGTCTTTCTGTGTAGGCTAATAACAATTTCCCCAATGTAGAAGCATCTGTCATTATTTCCAAAATAATTTATTTTGTCCTATTCATAAAAAGGGGGACAGTAGTCATCCTCACACATCACATGACTTTTGTCCACCATTCTACTGCTTTTATTTCTGGCTTTCTTATGTCTACCTCACACAGTGACTTACAATTATGACTAAATACAACTTGAGCAGCTAAGGGTTAAGGGCCTTGCTCAGGGGCCCAACAGCAGTAACTTGGGAGTGGTGAGGCTTGAACCAGCCACATTCCAGTTACAAGTTAAGTACCTTAACCACTGAGCTACCACTGTCCCCTACCCTGACATTTGCCGTAGGCAGAGCCAAATCCAGACTGACTGCTGGAACATCTGCCTGCAGAGACACAGGGGATGCATCTTTTTTGCCGTCTTACATTAGGTGCTTGGTTACATGGCCCTTGTAGAGCTCAGCTCTGTTGTGTCTGTTTGGTATTAGGAAGACACGTTGCTTGCTTTGCACTTTTATTTACTCTGTACCGTTTGCATTGTGTGTTTTGTATATGATTGAATGGATATGATGTTGTGGTGTACATTAGGTTAAGTAGTGTTTATTATTCCAGCACGTCACCCTAAAGTGTACTTTTCTTCTTGATTTCTATTTATACACTGGCATATGAAAAAAGAATGAACAATAAGAAGACAAACATTTTAAAAAGTTTGACATTTTTTAAATATAGTGGTTTATAGGGCTGGTTCCTGTTCACTAATGTTACCACTTTTCAGTCAGCCTTGAGTGAGTTCCAGGTAGGTTTGCAGAGGCCAGAACTGTTTACCGTGAACAACTTATACTTTTAAACATTCCATCAGTGCCTGACGGTCCTCTTCTACACTGTGGATTAAGATTTGGAACTGGATAATCGAATCAACGCCACTCGTGATACCAAGTATATGCCACAATTAGGTCTGCGTCCCTTCTATCATGTTTAAATAGATGTTCCCTGTGTTTGGTGGCCATTAGGAAATAAACAGTTTAATAGAGAACTCTCTGGTGTCTGGGCAGTGAGAAAAGCCAGTGCAGCCATTCCCACTCGGCGCCAGTGTGCAGAGTCCACATGGGACCACAAGGCATAATGAGCTAACATCAGCCAGCACTCATAACCCTCCTGAAGGAGGTTTACTTTTACAGTAAAACCCTCAGTTTTTCTCAATTTGAAGGTCAATAGTACAGCGGATATATCACCAGTGATTTATCTCTAGTTCAGACTGGGGGGCACTGGTCCGAGTCTATTGTGCTGTATTGGTAGATAAGCATGCAGTATCGATATACCTTGGTGTCCACGAGGAAAGGTCCTTTAGTGACCTCATAATTTTTAAAAACAGAGGTTATTGTGGGCTAGTTATATTGTTCAGTAGATACTTATGTTTATGGCATTTAGCTGACACTTGTATTCAAAGCAACTTATAATTATGACTGAGTACAACTTGAGTATTTGAGGATTAGGAGTCTTGCTCAGTGGCCCAATAGTGGCAACTTGGCAGTTGGCAATAACTATTAACTGTTCATTTTGTACATTTTGTACAGTGATATAGCTAAGAAATTTCAGTTCCTAATATATCATACTTTCAAAAAGCTTTCAAACAAGTAAGTTGTTAGAAATTTTATTTATATATATATATATATATATACAGGTGCATCTCAATAAATTAGAATATCATAATATCATCGAAAAGTTAATGTCAGTAATTCAATTCAAAAAGTGAAACTTGTATATTATATAGATTCATTACACACAGAGCAATCTATTTCAAGCGTTTATTTCTTTTAATGTTGATCATTATGGCCTACAGCCAATGAACACCCAAAAGTCAGTATCTCAGAAAATTAGAATATTGTGAAAAAGTTCAATATTGTAGACACATGGTGTTACACTCTAATCAGCTAATCAACACAAAACACCTGCAAAGGTTTCCTAAGCCTTTAAATGGTCCCTCAGTTTGGTTCATTAGGCTACACAATCTTGGGGAAGACTGCTGACTTGACAGTTGTCCAGAAGGCAGTCACTGAAACCCTCCACAAGTAGAGTTACCACAAAAGGTCATTGCTAAAGAAGCTGGCTGTTCACAGAGTGCTGTATCCAGGCATATAAATGGGAAGTTGAGTGGAAGGAAAACATGTGGTAGACAAAAGTACACAAGCATCAGGGATAACCACAGCCTTGAAAGGATTGTCAAGAAAAGCCGATTCAAGAATTTGGGGGAGATTCACAAGGAGGGGACTGCTGCTGGAGTCAAGAGCCACCACACACAGACGTATCCAGGACGTGGCCTACGACTGTCGCTTTCCTTGTGTCAAGCCACTCCTGAACCAGAGACAACGTCAGAAACGTCTTACCTGGGCCAAGGAGAAAAAAGACTGGACTGTAGCTCAGTGGTCCAAAGTCCTGTTTTCAGATGAATGTAAATATTGCATTCGTTTGGAAATCGAGGTCCCAGAGTCTGGAGGAAGAGTGGAGAGGCACACAATCCAAGCTGTTTGAGGTCTAGTGTGAAGTTTCCCCAATCAGTGATGGTTTGGGAAGCCATGTCATCTGCTGGTGTTGGTCCATTGTGTTATATCAAGTCCAAAATCAGCGCAGCCGTCTACCAGGACATTTTAGAGCACTTCATGCCTCCCTCTGCTGACAAGCTTTATGGAGATGTGGATTTCATTTTCCAGCAGGACTTGGCACTTGCCCACACTGCCAAAAGTACCAATACCTGGTTTAAGAACCACAGTATCACTGTATTTGATTGGCCAGCAAACTCACCTGACCTAAACCCTATAGAGAATCCATGGGGTATTGTCAAGAGGAAGATGAGAGACACCAGACCCAACAATGCAGATGAGCTGAAGGCCACTATCAAAGCAACCTGGGCTTCCATAACACCTCAACAGTGCCACAGGCTGATCGGCTACAAATAAATAAATAAATATATATATTTATTCTTCTTTTTTTTTTACATTTATTTATTTATTTCATACTCAGTGCAAGAACCAAAAAATCCTCTAAACTGGTAAAGTTATCTTAACAAGTAAGTATAGAACCCAGGACTCCAGATCTCACACCTACTGTTATCTGTATCTGCATGTCTCCTCTTTTATAAACACTTTAAAATAAATGAGTTTAGACAAAGTAGAAACCTTTATTTTTAAGACAGTGAACAAATGTAGGAAAAGAAAGTTAGCCAAGCATAAAGACGGTGCTATATATAGACTTTTTACTGACAGCACTTAAAGATTTCACAATAGTTGCCATTCTCACCTTTGAATCACACTGGCATTCAACACTATAAATACATGTTTAAAATGGTACTTTGGGAGGCAAACAAACTTCCTGTAACTAATAGAGATTTGCAGGCTAGCCAAGGTGGTAGAGTTGTCCGATTGAATGCCTGTCCATTAAAGCTTCTCACTCAACAACCCATCTTAGAAATACCCCACACTGACAAAGACAAAACTTTATTAAATGATATGGTATATATACTATCTGGACTTGTTCAATGAAAATTTACTTTCAGTAGGTCAAAGTTCATTATGAGGATCCTAGCAGAAATACCCACAAGTACACATTTGATAGCTTGTATAATTTCAGTAGCATGTGGCTGTTGGTATATCTAGCCTGATTTGGTTATAATATACTTTCAGAACGTATTGAACTTTAGTTTACTAGATAAGAATGTGACCTGTTTATTTTGGTTCTCTTTAAGAAATGTAATGAAGTAGTGCTGTACTGTAGCAGATGCATACCAGCCTTATCAGGGAGCGCTGTTTACAGTAAGATACACATTCCTCTCCGACTCTGAACAATCGGGTTCATCTGAACAACACAAGACCTCTAAGTCACCTTCTCTTTTACTTAGTCACATCCCAAGAGTACTGTGTGTCCTAACTAACACTTTAGGGACAGTAGGGATAGATGTTTGACAGAGTACAGAAAGCTCTTCCTTTCTCGTGTTCTCGTGTTACGCTCGGCTATAACCTTGAGAAGGAACCATTGTCACTTAAGCCAGATTTATGCTGCACACATTATACACAGCAGATATGCATATTCAACTAGGGAAGTAAGTTCAACTGATCTCATGTCATCCCTCAGATCAGATCTCATTTACATGACCGATTAATTGTATAAATGCTGACATATTAGTCAATGAAGGGCACCTTCCACAGTCCTTAACGCGGAAATAACAATGGAATGTTCTATCAACTACATTCAAATGAAGAAAGATAACCTTCACGGAGTGTTTTGTTTGTTTATGACACCACAATGACCCCACAAAGGAGGAAATATTCACCCACTTGCAGTGATAAGGGATAGTTTACAACTCAGGAGAACAGAACAGTTACAGTTAACTTTGGGACAAGGAGGAACCTGGTTAGGTGTTTTTAGAGGATGCTTAAAATAGCTGTATGGCATTAAGTCTTGACAATAGGATCAAATGTCCTCCAGAAAATACTTGCCATTACATTAGAGTCAAAGATCAGTGCGATACAACACACAATAGAAACAGTGTCTGCATTTTTCCCCCACTGTTTTGTGTTCTTATACACAGCAAGTCTTATTTTCTAGCTAAGAAAAAGTTCACTGGAGGAAAAGGTTTCCCTTTATTTCTGATAATATACAACTACAACTTAATATGTTATATAATTAAATTGTTGTTGAACGTCTTATTGTTTTGTTTCTACCTACCAATACACTAGATTTGCAATGAAAGAATGACTATGAGGGTAAGGTGCAGAAAGTCTGCTTTGATTTGAGGATAACATCTTTTGCTGGGTGAAGCATGTAGGGGTAACAATCTGATTTCAGGGAAACATTTGGCCTTTGCTTTCTGTGTTTTTGCATTTTTCATTCTTGCACAAACCAAAACAAGGTGTGTCAAAATTAAATATACATTAGGCTAGACGCAAGAATGTCCTGGCGATCGTAGTGATAACAAACTTGCCAAACCACAGCAGTGACACTATCCAGGATGTGGGCAGAGATGTGTCAAACTGCAAGATGCAAACCCCCGATAAATCTCGAGATCATAAAGGTCAGGTTAGAGGTACCTGTAAGGTAGGTCACAAATGCCTGTATATTTCTGGGCAGGTGGTACCAAGATTACCTTGCAGCAGTTATAGAATGAAGACGCTGAAACAACAAAGAACTCCTGAGAATCCATAGATACCACTTAATCTGTGAAACATGGCAGCTCACGCATTTATGGCTGCCAGTGGAACTGGCTCACACATCTCTGTTCATGACATGACTGCTAAGAACAGCAGTGGGATAAATTCTGAAGAGACCTGAAGCATCCCAGCAGCGCCGATGCAGTCATACGCCTGCCTATGTGAGGTGCAATGCAGGCGTGTCAGAGCATGACCATAGTGAAAGACACCCAGTGATGTCTAGGTATCGCACACTGCAGGCAGTCATTATGGGAGATTATATTCACTTAACCAGTCATAGTGGTGGTTGCCCTCATGTAGATGTAGATGTAAATGCTCACCAGTTAAAGCAAATTTTTTAGGTCCATAATGATGGAGTACAGAGCCAAACCATGAAAACCATCACTGTGATAGCTTAAAGTGATTTTTTGTTACAATTGCCGCATCCAGCACTTTCTGCATTTTACACACATCCTCCTCATTATCTTGTGATGTGAGTGATAAGGCAGAATGTAACTAACCACAATAGCATCCCTGTTTGCAAGGCAGGGCCCAACCAAACCACGGGAGTACACCACAGCCGGTGCTCTGCCCTATGAGGAGGGATAAGAATAGCACCATTTGGGTGACCCTGTGACTTTAAAAAACCTGAAGTATGGGGCAGCAGTTGAAAGCAATGGTATCTCCATTTGTGTGGCTTCTAAAACAATGACGTGTGACTGCAGATGAATGTGATTCGGGTAGAACGTGGACCTCTCACATGATGCAAAGTGGATGTGCCAGTGGGCGTGTTCTTCAGGTGGCGATGATGGCCCGGATTGTGATGCAGGAGATAAAGACCGTGGCTCCTGCAGGCTGATAATGACTGTGTAGGCCACAGCAAAGCTTGTGCAACAATGCCATTCTGGAAGACCTGAGCGTGCACGCGGTACCAGGCAGCACTGAGGATTCTGCTGACTTAGATGTCAAGCATGTTGAAGTTCTATACTGAAAACAACCCTTTCATTCTGGGAATACCAAGCAAGTCATTACAAATACCAGCCAACATTTTGTTCCTGAAAATATAGAGTCTCCCCTCCATTGTTGTCGTCTTATGACCTAGAAACATTTGTATGGAATGATGTCAAAAAAATTGTCCCACTGGCATGTCATTTTCCGGTTAGAGACAGAAAGCTCTATGGCTTGAAGAAAGGCACGCATGTCCGCTGAGGTCATGACCCCGCCACAGATTTTCAGCACGCACGAAACAAACAGGCAGACCTTGCATGCCAGGTGTGGGCCATTGTGAAATGCCCCCTCGGCACAGACGCCGTCACCAGCAGACAGGTGAATAAAGTGTGCCGGCAGCTAAAAGCATGACACATGCACATGTTTACAGCAGACTGCATTTCTCAGGTCCTAATGAGATGACATGCACTTGGCTCATGTGCTCACAATTGTGTGGGTGCTGGTGCAATTACGACGCATTAGGCTTTGAGGCAAACCGGCTACACTTAATGAGATTGTTTTGTCCTGACTCATGTAAGCCTATTCAGGTCAGAAGCAGCTACTGAGGCATGCCTTGACACATGTATGAGCAGAATATCTGGCATAAAGAATCATAGGCTTTCTTTGACCTCCACTTTAGTGTGATGCCAATGTAGGCCATCACATAACAGTTTACCCAAATGCCACCCACCCCCCACGCCCACCCCCCACTAATATCAAATGGACAACTTGACCCTACAACAGTCATGTCAAACTTCTGATGGACATTTATTAGGACATTTTAGTTTTAGATATCTGCCAGGTAGTCTGGTTGATAAGAGTCCTGATAATAATAGCCTTCAAGATGGAGCAATCCAAACGGAATAAACCTATGACATCATGAGCCATGTACCCTAGCCTCCCACAGACTGGTGCGACGCCTGTGCTAGCCCACTGGTTCAATCCACTGCCACAGAGTGCATTTTGTCCCCTCTCCCACTCAGAAGATAGGCACTCGCATCCTCAGTTCACTGCCACATCATGGAAAACGATAAAGGCATGCTTGGGATGAAAGAATTCTGCTCTGAACAGTGGAAAACAGCTCCAAATTTAGAAGATCCAAAAGTCTGGAGAATATCACATAGTCACACAGGAAAGTGGAACAATAGCTTCAGGCTAATGTGGAATTTGGGTGTACCCAACAGGGGCACTGACTTTCAAAGCACAAGCACAAGGTTGTGCTGGACAAATGCCTTATGGAATTCCTGTTATCAAACTCAGATGCACTGTTCTAATGATATCTGAAAATAACTCTGAAGTATAAATAAATAAAATATATTTGAATATCCTCATGTACAAAAAATTAGCTGAGAAAAAACAATTATTATTATTAATAATAATAATAATAATAATAATAATAAAAAGAAGAAGAATTTGTAATTATTTGTCTCTTTTTTACTGCAAAAGTTTAAATTGTATTCCACAGGAAATATTAAACAGGATTTATTACAACAGGATAAATATTACACAGGATTTATTATGCATTCAATTTTATATGAGAACACTAAAGCAATTAATTGTTATTAATAATTAATAATAACTATGTATAGCCATAAATCTAATGTAAATTATTAATATGAATGCATATATCTGTATAGATGACATGCAATTATAATATAAATCATAAAATATTAAGTAACAAAAGACCCAATAAGTTTAAACCAGTCTAAGCAAAATAAATGTTAGGTCTGGATGAACAGAATTAAGCAGCTAACAGTCTGCATGGTAGGAACTGCATGCTTTTCTTCCCTTCTAACTGTAAATGTTCTGGACATCTCATTACTTCAGGCTTAGGGCTTTTATATATTAGACTCCTGGAGTAAAAGGCGTCAGTTTCATTGCTTTAATTCTTTCAGACACAAACTGCCTCCACTGTCTCATATGCTGCTTTGTTTTTAAAACAGCACATATATAACCTTCACTGAGTGCAGTGTTTCTGTACTAGCTGAGCCAACACTCATACAGAGCTTCTGAAAGGCTGCTTGGTATGCATAATGTGTACGTGTGTATGTGATGTTTTTTGTTTGTTTGTTTTGTTGTTGTTGTTGTTTGTTAGGAATAGCACGATTTGTTTGATTCAACACAATTCAGAACTGATTCTAATTCAAGAATCATTCAGTGCTCTTGGGCATCAGTCTGAGTGTGGACGTTTGTGCTTGAATCATCCAACAGAAAGACAAAGCCCATGTCCGTGGTCTGCTTTTATCTAAGACTCCAAACATGTCAAAATCCTTTGTCATTGGGTCCACATTTTCGACCCCCATGTAGGCTGTGGAAAGATAGGGACAGGGCAAACCATTCTGCCCCCAATGCTCTCCAAAACACAAGCCTCACCTGAGCTGACCTGCCATAGGAGAGATTGAAAACTCCAGGACTTTAGACTCAAGTTGACCTCAGACTCAAGTAGTTGGCACTCTAAAACTGACAGAGGTGCTCCTGTCTATCTCCCTGTCTGTATCTCAGCTGTGCAGTGATATGCGGGGCTTAGGCGTGCTGATAATGTTGATGGTGAGGAGAGCAATGTCAGAGATCTCCTAATAGATTTTGATCTCCACACCACAGCCATTTGTACTGGTCACTCATGCAGGTGAAACAGTGTTTGTAGCTTTGCTAATGCAACATGGAATTGTGAACTTTTTTACAGGACACGGGGGAATTCCAATAATGTTTTTCCAGCCCTCTCATCTACCAGCAGCTTTGCTTTTCATTTTCATCTTGTACATTTACATGTATGATCTTTGACACATTTACATGTATGATATTTGATACTTTTACATGTATGATCTTTGATACATTTACATGTATGTATTTGATACATTTACAGCCCATGGCAAAATAACCTTAATTACAAATGTCATGTGCTTGACAAACTCAAAAAAGTTAATGTTTACTGTAATATAACCAATACAGTCGAGGCAAAAACATATGGTGCAATATGTATGTGTGTACATATATATAGAATTGTTTCTATCTATCTATCTATCTATCTATCTATCTATCTATCTATCTATCTATCTATCTATCTATCTATCTATCTATCTATCTATCTATCTATCTATCTATTTCTCTCTCTCACTCTAACTCTCTCTCTCTCTCTCTCTATATATATATATATAGAGAGAGAGAGAGATAGATAGATAGATAGATAGATAGATAGATAGATAGATAGATAGATAGATAGATAGATAGATAGATAGATAGATAGATAGATAGATAGATAGATAGATAGATATCAAATATACCACTGATTTTAAACATTTTACTACCATGTTTTTGTGTAAAAAAAAAATGTTTTACTAATTTTGCTTACCCCTACTGACTTAGCTGGGAAGCAGGTTCAAACACTGAAGTATGTAGGTGTTTCACCATTACAACATTAGAAGGCTTAGAAGACTTCTTTGAAAAAGCCCCTTTTTCACATATGTGACATAATTGCTTATTTAGAATGAGACCTGTTCCTTACAAATAAATCCAAACACGATATTTACAAAAGATGATATTTTACATGAGGAAACTGACTCAAGAAGATCTGGAATTACTCTATTCTACTCATTAGAACTATGAGTAGAATGCCGCCAGTTATGGTTTTTGTTTTTGTTTTCCCACAGGTTACTTTGCCAAGCATGGAAAACCCCATACTCGAGAAGAAATTTATCTCAAGATCATTATGTAGCTTGATTACCATTTTAGAAAGTGGAAATAGAGTCTTACAGGAATTTGATGTATTCTTCCTTCTCACTATAGGATATACTTTACAGAAGACCAGTGAAGAAGCTGGCAGCTAACAGATGGAAAATATATGTTCAAAATTTTAATCTCATCTTTTGAACAGTCACACTGGAAAACAGTGTCTTAGCCTGAGTATATAGGAAGGCCTAATGTGGAAATGTCAGAGAAATTACCCACAAATGATTTGTGAGTAAATGAAAAATAGAGGAAGTGTCTCTGGAATTCTGGAATTATAAGTGAAAGCCATAACTAGACATTTGCTGGCATCTGTAGGTGTTCTTAATAAATTACCAAATGGAAACCCCCCACATGGCAGTGTGACTAGTCCAGAAAAAATTCCGGAAAAAAGTCAGGCAAAAAAGCCCTTGGTATTTCATAGTGGAGGAGATGATTTGGTGTTTAAGTTAAAGCTAATTATATTGTATATTATATATTGTTATATTATATATAGCTAATTATATTATATATTATTGCATTATAGTCAGCTATATTGACAAGTTTATCTCATGTAGAACATTTTATTGAAATACATTGAATGAACTTGTGTCCAGTCAGTTGGTTCAATGAGTTTTGTATATCTTGGCCTAATACATTAAGCTGCAACATCTTGATTAAGCCAAAGCAAGCAGCTTCCTCAAATGTTAGTGTAAATTCAATTTTGCAAAGCACTTTTCTTGTTAGTTTACTATCCAGTCAGGACCAGAGGAGGATGGGCTTCCCTTCTCAGCATTCGTACTTCTAAAGGTTTCTTCCTCTAGCACTTTTCTTTGATAATGTCGCCTTTGGCTTGTTCATTAGCTGCTTGGACCCAGATTCTCTGTAAAGATGATTTCTGTAAAACTGCTTTGTGACAAATATGTGTCGTAAAGAGTGCTATACACAAACATTTGGAATTGAACTGACTTCTGAATTGAACTGACTTTGAATGTTGCAAAGCTTCAGGGCACTTCTGCCAAACTAATGCATGATGGCTAATGGAAGGTAACCTGGGTCAGGCCCTGCTACCCTCAGCCTGCTCTACGTACCCTGTGTGCTGGAAACCTCAGGGCCTGAGGTGCATCCCTTTCTCATTCACTTCCTGTCCTGTGCCTAGTCTCCTGCAGCGTTATGGCTCCCAGACACAACACAAACAAAGAAAATTCTTGCCCTTTACACAACTGTGTGTGAATGTGTGTGTGTGTGTGTGTGTGAGAGAGAGAGAGAGAGAGAGAGAAAGAGAGAGAGAGAGAGAGAGAGTGTGTGTGTTTAGGACACATGCCAGAGTGTTCTGAAAGTAGACTTGAGGAGACAGGAGATGGGAAGATGAGGGCAGTATAAGGTTTCTGGAAACGTTCAACTAGGCTACTGGTCTCAGCTCAGCTTGGCCAAACCATTTGTGTCTCCAGCACCACCTTGTCTGTCTTTCTGCCTTCTATCTGTCTGTCACTCTCCTTCGTCCTTTTTAAGCGGAGCATGTGCTCTGTCGCTGGTTCTCCCCATTGTCTCTCACAACTGGGAACGTTCCAAGCCCTTTCCAGACACAAACTCACCCACCCACATTCAGCTCCTGCAGCGCCAGTCATTAACTACGAGAACTCCAGAGCCATTCTCTTCTGAAAGGTCATCAGAGCCATATGAGCGTGCTTTCTTTCGCAGCAGCGCGTCCCTTGTTGACTCTTCCCGGCGATGCCATATGCTTCGGTTCACGGTCCAGGCCTGGTGCCCTGCTGTTACCTGTGTGGTCATACTTTACAACTGAGGGTCTGTGGGTGTCCCCGCACCACGCGCCTGGTCAGGACAGATGTGCCAGCCTACATTCACGTTCAACTTTCTCCCCTGGCGGATACCATCACTCATACCATCCCGCTCTGCACTGAGGAGAGGTGGCCACAGATGGGCATCTCCCCGAGGTCTGAATGAGAAATTAAGATTGGGATCCAAGCTGGTCACAATGAAGGGTCATGGCAGTTTACAGAGCGATCTGGAGGCTGTTTATACTCCTAGAGGCCTGAGAATGTGACTTTATCAGACGTACGTGTGTGGTGACACAAGGAACCCAGATGGGAATCTCAAGCTGTTATTCCCAGATATGTCTCCAGTACTGACATGTACATGCGTTTTCAATGTAGGCTGGGTTTGTTGGCCAAACCTGAGGTGCTCCTGATTAAGGTTTGATAAGCATACTGTGGTTATCTAATATGAACTGGTTTGCTGAAATGAGTTATGGCATGCTATAAAAATAGCATTTTAAACAGCTTTCACTATAGAGACATAACAGACTCTGGTTAAATGAGTCAGGACACTTGACCCATGATAAGGAATTTCATAACTCATTTTGCCTTATGGTTGACACCCAGTTAGAGTCACTGAGGGTAAGATCTGTTGCATAGCTGCTGCACATTCATATAAACACACACACACACACACACACACACACACACTCACACACATGCACACACACAAATAGCCAGCATTCCTCCTGCAGTTCCCTGCAAACAAAACCAGGAAGGGAAGGAATTTTCAGATATGGGTTCTACTGTAATCTGTCTACTGAGTTACCGAGGAGACTGGAACAGACTGGAGCAAAACAGCAAATACAGCACTTACCGCTCTCTCCCTCTCTTACAGACAAAAACACACACAGACACACACACACACACACACACACACACACACACACACACACACACTGGGCTGGAATTTATAGTACTGTCTTTATGGGTGGTTCCCTTTCACCTGTGCTAAATACTGCTATGCCCACGCCTTAACCCAACCCTTGCTTTAAGCTCCCTAACTAAAAGGAATTTTTGGTCTCTTCAAGTTTTTCATAAAAACAGGCAAACAATCAAACAAAAAACTAGTCTTTGTTTCACCTGACATATGCGTGCAGGTCCCACAAAATATGTTTCCCTGCCATCATTGGCGCATATAATCCCTGCAAGGGGAATGACACGTCCACATGTGCACTCTGCCTCACCCTTTCACCTCTTCACATACTCTAGTAGAGCACCCAACAAGCAACCTTGCAGGAACAAGTGCACGTTCACCTGCAGGCACCAGCCACATCTGCCCCGCTTCCAACCGTGTGACCAGATCAAAGAAAAGAATCCAAACAAAAACACACCAGAAAAACACCAAGAACATGAAGCGGACGGTGCTCGGACACCGAGGAACCGCCGGCCTTAATCAGTTTCCATCCTCTACATATCACTTCCTCTCGCCCAGCCGACACTCTGTTCTGTTTTTCCAGCATTTTCCCACTCTCCCCCTTCCCTTCTCTTAACTGAAGCCTGACAGGAATGCGAGGGGAATGTGAAAAGTGCATCCTGTTTTGTTAATTTCCTACACGTGTCAGCCGTTTACCTTTGGAGGACGTCCACAGGCTGATGGAGCCCCCAATCCGTGTGACATGTGGGGGCAGACGTAAAGGGAAGAGCGTGACTGAATGCAGGTGCATGCACTGACCCCCTATGCACCCCTGCTTTGAAATGTGCTTACATTCAATCATCCAAGTGCTAATGCTCACCCTTCAAAGGGCGTGTGTGCATTTCTCTAACGCACAGCGAAGTATGCAGGTAAGATTATGTCATGGCATGAAAGCAGAAACAGACGATCCTCCACTAAACATCAACAATCCCCCCCCCGGTTACTGTGCATGACACCACTAGTTCGGCAGTCAGTTCATGGTGAGGTGACATACTCTATATTTAAAACAGCCCCACAGATGGTCTGTTGCCCTCTCATCTGCCTCTGCTCACTGCAGACCGGTCCATCACGGCCTTGCAGACATGAACATGGATTTTAAGCTGTAATGAATGTCTACATCATCAGATGGTTCACGTAACAGGAGGACTTTATTTCCAGGTAGAATTTCCGCTTCTCTTCTCTCCTCTCCTCATACCTATGTGGATGTCACATGCATTTTCCAAACACGATTTCAAATGTAAAGATTTAAACACCGATTCTCCCACAACGTTATCCGGCAAAGAGAGTGGAAAAATGACAGAAATGAACACTCGTCTCCAAAAAGTGGATGAGCCCATACAGCAGTATCTCTTATTTGCATCTTTCCAAATATGAGTAGCATTTTTAATAAGTCATCTTTTGCAAGAACGTGCTAAACTAACTAAATTTGGTGTTATAACTATTAGAAGATGGCCTTTGGGTATGATAAGGTGATGAACGCAGCCAGATGCCATTTAACAGTGGCCACCAGATGCTCCCAGCCACCACAACAGAGCATAGATAAGATCTTCTGTTGTTTGGGTCCAGAGCATCTGCTTTCATGCCATGACATAATCCTACCTGCACATTTCACTGTGCATAAGAAAAATGCATGCACACCCTTCTGTTATTTGTGTCCAGAGCATAGAAGAGAAATTCTGTTATTTATGTCTAGGCATTTGTGGGTAGAGCTTAAGAGCAGGAGATCTAGAGGCTACTGGTCATGTCATCACAAAACCTTATTTAGCAGCTCAGAAATGCTCAGAAAAGGATCAGAAATGTATTCATGTAACTTCACTGAAGTGGAATTCAAGCCAGCATTCCTCAGAAACGGTTTAAACACTGTCCCTTATTAAGCTTCAGAAAGATCAAGATTAAGATTACAATAACTTTGTTGCCAATTGCAGAAGCGGCACAGCAGCAGTGGCAAAAGACAACGTACCACACAGCCCATCACATTCTTTAGACTTTTTTGGATTCCATATGAACAATGTGAAAGTGTGAGGCTGCTTCATTGTGAGTGTTATGCTCAGTTGGGTTACTATGCATAATTATACTCAGATTACTAAGATTCCAGACCACAAATAATACTATTTCATTTTAATATTGTAATCTTTTTGTGTAGCACTGATTTTACATGACATTTTCACATAGATGTGAAGAGGCAGGGTTACACGATTTTTTCTTTCATACAGTGCCTGGCCAAAAAAAGGGTCACCACCTGGATTTAACTAAGCAAATAGGTAAGAGCCTCCCATTGGATAATTACTGCATGGGTCATTATGTTTCAGCTGGCAACAAGTTATTTAACCCGAACTGATGCAGTGAGTAGCTTCTCATTTGTTAAACAACCATGTCAAAAGACACATCCCGTGGTCATTAATCTGTTTCAGAAGGGTCAAATTATTGGCATGCATTAAGCAGAGAAAACATCTAAGGAGATTGCTGAAACTACTAAAATCGGGTTAAAAACTGTCCAACGCATTATTAAAAAGTGGAAGGACAGTGGGGAAACATCATCTTCGAGGAAGGAATGTGGTTGGAAAAAATCTTGAATGATCATGATTGGCGATCACTTAAACATGTAGTGAGATCAAATTGTAGAAAAACAACAGTAGAACTCAAGGATTTGTTTAATAGTGAAAGTAAGAGCAGTTCCACACACACAATGTGAGGGGAACTCAAGGGATTATGACTAAACAGCTGTGTAGCCTTAAGAAAACCACTTTTCAGTGAGGCTAGCCAGCAAAAACAGCTTCAATTTGCTAGGGAGTATAAAGATTGGACTCTGCAGCAATAGAACAAGGTCATGTGGTCTGATGAGTCCAGATTTGCCAGAGTGATGGGCGCATCAGGGTAAGAAGAGAGGCGGCTGAAGTGATGGACCCATCATGCTTACAAGCCTGTACAAGCCTGTGGGGGCAATGCTATGATCTGGGGTTGATGCAGTTGATCAGGTCTAGGTTAAGCAATGTTATGTGCCCAAAGAATGAGGTCAGCTTACTACCTGAATATACTGAACGACCAGGTTATTCCATCAATGGATGTTTTCTTCCCTGATGGCACGGGCATATTCCAAGATGACAATCCCAGGATTCATCCGTCTCAAATTGTGAAAGAGTGGTTCAGGGAGCATGAGACATCATTTTCACACATGGATTGGCCACCACAGGGTCCAGACCTGAACCCCATTGAGAATCTTTGGGATGTGCTGGAGAAGACTGCGCAGTGGTCCAAATCTCCCATCATCAGTACAAGATCTTGGGGAAAAATTAATGCAACTCTGGACAGAAGTAAATGTGACTTTGCAGAAGGTTGTGGAAATGATGCCACAGCGAATGCGTGCCATAATCAAAGCTAAAGGCGGTCCAACAAAATAGTGTGTGTGACCTTTCATTTGGCCAGGCAGTATATTTAACATGAGCAATCAGACTCAGTCCCTTTAATTCAACCCTAAAGCTATCTATGAAGAGTCACTGAATTTGAATTTTCACAACATCCCCCATGTGATGCATCCTGTGATTAATTTGATGTATTCATTAAGAACTACAACAAGCCTGTGAGATTCACAAGAATAAATGCAAGAATATTTTTGTTTCAATTTCAATAATTTATTCATGATAAATGAATGTCCTTTTGTAAGTCTACAAAAGTTACAAAAGAATGTCAAATATAAATAATGGAGCTTAATAAATTAAATAAATAGTTTGATATAAACATGCTACTCTATAATGCCATGAAGCCAGACATTCAAGTACGTATGATGAGATCGCCCCTTAAATACACATAAATACACATATCATAAATAGCAAGTAACAAAACAAAACATCATATCTGATATTAGTCATTACAAAATCAACATCTGCTTCATGAAAAAGGCCTTCCACCAAACACATTCCATCAAAACACAGCTGTTTGTCTTCCATAATGGGCAATTAAAAGTAACATTAGCAAAGCTAGCCCTTTCTATGATAGGAGAAAACAATTACTACGACATTTTGGCAAGCTGTAAGGCATTGAAACACAGGAACTTTGGAAGATCGAGAGCACACTACTGTAGCTATAGAATAAATACTCCCACCTTCACAAAAACGCCAGGGAAGAAAATATAAGTGAAAGGGGCAGTCATGGGAAAAATGGAGAAAAAGAAACTTTTGTGGGTCCTGGATTTGTTTCTTTAAAGTTGTGCCATTTCTTAAGGCAGTTTGTATGTGTTCATAAAGAAGTCACTGACAGGCAGAGATAAGGCCTGAGCATAGGGACCTTTGGTCAGTGTTATTACAGATCAGCAACAAAAACACAAGTTCAGTGTTTAGGGCAGCTAGAGAATGTGCACTTCCTACCAAAGTCCCAAGTGGGCTTGGATGGAGGTCATTTGCATTTCCAAACGAAATGAAATCATGTTAAGCTCTGATACAGAGAAAATGCAACTTAAGGCAAGTAAATATAGAGAAGAACAGTAGGGCATAAAACTAGTAAACATTTTCAACAGAGTAGACAAAAAAACCTCAGTGTGGAGCCACAAGACATTGTTACATTTGAACTCGTCATAGCATGGCAGTGTCACAATAAGCCCCTTTGCAGGGACAGAAGTTGTGCTTTTTTAAAGCTGCCATTAATAATTCTCATTTGATAATGTTAAACTGGTGACATTAACATGCCTGACAGATTAAGATTTGAACTCCTTCCTGTGGAGAGGCCACCACACTACGGCTGCTTTAAGTCACTCCATTAATTCTTCAGTAAAACAATGCAAAAGCACCTCAGTACTCATGTAAATGGAAATGAAGTTATGGCGACTGTTTTGTGTTAACTAAAGGCTTAGCAAGCCTTAATTCTTTGACCTTAACACTGGCCATGTCTTTCAGATAGAACAAGAAAAAATTCCTCCCCAGGCATTTGTCATCTCCTTCCAGGAGGACTCAAGACCCCTCCTCCCTCTTTCCCTCTTCAGTTATTGGCCTTTTGGATCAGAAGAGGTTTTCTCGAGCACCCAGGGATTGCCTTCAGAAAACACCTCTTCCTGGGACGGCATCGATCACGCCATCCCGTTTCTTGCAGTTCTCAGGTTTTGCTGGTCCTGAACAGTTTCTTTCTGGGGAAGGCCTGCTCAAATGCATTCTGATTGGCCTTGGCCACCTGCCTAGATGCAGAAAGAACACACCCATGTTAGTGGCCATCAAGGCAAGTGCTCATATGGACAGACATATGCCATTCCACACGTATCTGTGCAAATATGTCAGCTGTGGGAATGTCGCTCACCGGAGATGTGCGAGCAGGTTATTGCTGGCTTTGTCCATGTCGTCCAAGCCATGGTCAAGTGGACTCACAACTACCATGCTTGGGTCCATGGAGCTGTGACCAAAACAATGAGTGGCAGGTTAAAAGGTGAGCCCTTCCAGGAATGGTTTGCTAGCACATTATAATCACAAACATTCTTCATCTGTTCCACTTTGTCCTACGGCAAACAATGCAAAGCAGCTAACCTAAGAAAAGAGTACAAGCCAGTGCCAAGGGCTAGGAGGCATTCATCAGCCTGAGAAATCACAAGAATTTTTAACATCTTCTAGAGAGATTAAGAGACACATATTAAAACTAGGCCTCTGAATTAAGGGCCCATGTGACGCAACCAGCACACACAGGCATGAGTCAAGAGCACGTCTCCAGCTCATCAGTGCACGCCGGCTACACTTAGCCCTGATCTGCTCTGTTTCTAGATGACTGCCAATGGCATATGCAACACAAGGAGAAGCTTGTGTCTGATATGATCAGCAGCAGGGCAGAAGGAAGGTCTAGACGCAAGACACCGCTTACCTGGCATGGCAAAAGGTCGAGCAGGTCAAGTCACCGGGGTTGTCACACACACAGCGGCCAGTGGAGCGCCGGCGACGGGACAAAGGACTTCCGAGACCATACGGGACAATCTTACTGTCAGGAGAGGGAGAGAAAGAGGGAATTAACACCTGGTATGTAGTAATGCTCAAAATAACAAGGAACCGCGTTCATCTGCGGTCAGATCGAATATTGAGGAGGCAGGATGTTGCAAAATGAGCATGGGCATTCATTTTGGAGGGGGCAGCTTACCTAGGTGTGTTGACCCAGATGATATCTAAGTGGCAGAAATAGATGCACTCCTTATCCATCCAGTTACTGCAGGAGCAGCGTTTGGTGCGCACCCTCTTGACCAGTGAAGCGCTGGTGGTTTCAGAGCGCTGAGAGAAGGGAAGTCCAAATCCTAGAAACAGACCGCATTATGTCTTAATGCCGGGTAAAGCCAAGATGTGTTGCAGCTGTGGTGAGCATATAAACATGAGTGTGTGAAACTGGCAAAGATTTCCCTAAGTATCGCTTTATCACGTTAAGAGTTGCTCACAATCAGTTCCAACATAAATAGTTAAGATAGGGCAGTACCAGTGCAATACCATATAGATATGACTCATTACTTGAAACAATTATCAACAACACTTATCTATATGCAGTTTGTATGTATCATATTAATACATCTAAATATTAAAATTAAACTACCCTGAAACTATATTAGCAAGAAATGCACCTAGAGCAAGTGCGAAGGTTGTATCATCACAAGGTATGTGCACAACAGGTTCTCAGGAATTTGAACTCTGGCTACACGTCTTACAAAGCATAGATTATGCATTATAATGTATAGTAATAGATTTTCCTTCAAATGTGCTTTTATACCTTTTATAGCTATATATGCACATTGCGGCATTCTTTTGCCATAAGCATTCCTGTGTAGTCCATGCAGATGTGTAGTGGTGACCACAGTACCAAGCAGCCTGATGACCCTTTAATATTGGAAGATTTTGGAGAGGTACTGGTGACTTACCTTCATGCATTAACACGCAGAGCGTGAGAGACATGAGAAGAGCCCAACGCAGCACCAGAGCCATTGTCGAGCTTTCAGGGACTTGAACGAGCTTGTTAGATCCAGAGAGAGTGCAGAGCACAGATATCAGTGAGCACTACTCCTGCTAAAGCCTGCTACAGGTGCTCGTGTGGAGTTCTACCTCCCGGCCTCTCTTTTATAGAGCCAGCCAGTGACACACCCACTCTCCTCCTCCACTCCCCTCCTCCTCTCGTCACCGCTTTCCGGCCACACGCGGAACTTTGTTGTCGTACTACGACATGCCTCCCTCACATTCCATGCCTCCCGAGGGCATTCTCAGATGTTGGACAGCAGAAAAGCAGGAGATAGGAAGGAACATGTTCGGGATTTGCCCTCTGCTTTGCCAGTTGCTTTGAGTCTCATTGTCAGGGTGCAAAACAGGAGCATTTGGATTTAATTACTTTTTTGTTGTAGGCATTAAAATCTCTACATTTTAAAAATGTATATATATATATATATATATACATGGTTTATTTATTTATTTATTTATTTTATTTTTTTAATTTTATCTGTCCCAAGCTCTAGTATTTACTCTGTATGACAAATATGATAAATTTGGATTTTCAAAACTTTAGTGTCAAATTCGGATTTCTTAATCTATGTTTGCATTTGTATCTTCTTGTACTTTTACCCCGGGAATGTATATGAAATAAACCATAACAGTACATGGCCCAGTGTTCCAAATCCTTCTGTTACCATTTGGTCAGGACTTTTTCCAGTGCTCTGCTCCATATGGCAAAGGTGAATAGCGTAATTTCCCCAGTCCTTAGATACCTATCTATTCACTTTTATGTTACTTCCGCAAAAGCAATGCAAATTGCCAGAGTCCTGCTATAGGCAGTGACACAACCTATGCTCTCTTGTGGTCAAGCCATTATAAATTGAATTCATCAGTGAATATCTGATAACAAATGGCAAAGCATGCAAATACTTTAATATGAAGGAATGCCTTTTCTTTTGGACTGGAAACTGATGCATATTGTTCTTGTTAAATGATGGAAGCATACGGTGCACTTTCCCTTTGGGGATGACAGCTACTGGAGCACTCTGACCTACTGAGCACTCTACTGCATCATATAACAAAATAGCCCCACTAGGAGGCTTGTGTAACTCCTGCTAAGACTGCACTGGAACACAACCATATTGTTCATTTAGCAACGGACAAAATGAATGATAGTTCTCTATTATAAATAAGCTTTCCAGCTTGAATCTGGTTAAGGATTTCTTATTCAACTCCACACAATGCAGACAGGGAAAGCAGGCATCAAAGGATGGAAACATTTTTTTTGTTGTTGTTTTGTTGAAATGGGGCACAAAAACAGTTTGAGGAACATGAAGTCTTTGCAGGGGGGAAGGAAATGCCAGAGTGATGTCACAGGCCATTAAACAATGGCACCTCCACAGCTATTTGGCCCCTTAAAAATGAAGGATAACAAAAAAGCCAAGAGGCTTAAACAAATATTTGTCCAGCAGCACAGTACAAGTAGACTGGAAATCGTGGCACTCGCCTGTCTGGACAGGACTCTTCCTCCTTGATAGCCTTTAACTCTCCTGACCTCCCGCAACACCCCCTGCCCCATGCCCGTTATTACATATGTCGGTCATAGAAGGATAAAGATTTGGAACATGGCAGATAAAAGCAGTCATCAGGGTGGGCAGGATGATTGGCAGGTGTAGGCAGTGTCATCACTACCGAAACTCTTTATCCACCTTCTTCAGTGGTTAATCATCCCAATGTACACCCGCATTATATTGCCTGTCTTTCAGGGATTGTCTCTGCTTTGTCTATCTCTCCCTGTCTGTTTCTCTATGTCTCTCTCTCTCCCTCTCTCCCTATCTGTTTGTCTGTGTGTGGGTCTCTCTCTCTCTATCTCTGTCTTGTTTGCTCTCTCGCTCTCTCTCTCTCACACGCGCGTGTGCACTTCTGTCACACTGCAAAAATGCAGCTTTATCCATTTCCTCTTGCAGACAGCTCAGCGGCATGCTATGAACAGCACGTTGACAACGACCCACAGCTGAATGACTCGAAGGAATGCCTTAGGTACAGTGCTGGAATGCACAGTTCCCGTGGACTTTGACACCCCTTCTGTCCTGCTGCTCCCCCTTACCAAAACTGGCCAGCAGCGCAATATGGAGATGACGTACCGAATGTTACGCACCATGACTAACCGCAGAGGAATAAAAAACTTCAGTCTGAAAACACTTGAGAGGTTACGGTACCTATACAAGTAAACCCAAGAAGACGTGGTTACTGTTTGAGCATCTGAGCTGTGTGCTGTTCATTTTCATTTTCATTTGCATGGTATATTGCAGTGATATTAATCATCCGATTGTTTGCAGTCCTACCAAGTCTAGGTCCACAGTGTCAACTAGAGACAGTGAAACAGCAGTCTGACAGAGACAGCGAACAGCAGAATGAAAATGGTGCTCATGGTAGCCGCGAAAACTCGCGAAAAATCTCTGTTTATAAACGCATGGGTACAGCTGCTGTATAATGTCCTGCCATGTGACTGTCCACAAAACGCATACTTTTTGATGACGTTTTTCCTCAGTCGCTTGGGTACATCTCTCAGGTTGGAGCTGAAACTCTGAAAGCTACTCATTAAACCATCACATCATATAGTTGCACGTGCATATCCTAAAAGCAGTTTCTCATTCTTTTGAACAAACAGCAAATGCTTTGTCACCTTTACTCAAATGATGATGACCTGCCTGCTGTTATTTACATTATCAATTACTTATGTCATGTTGATCTAAACACATTAAACTTGTCCTCTGCTGAACAGTCTTACCCCCCAAAACATCTAGGTATCAGTTCACTGCATAAGTTCAAATGTGTTGAACCAACTGTCATAATCTGTTAAGCATGTCTTATAAATGTATATTCTGGGTCTCTGAACTGATTCATGACTCTGAATGTGTGTGTGAATGTGTGTGAAGGCGAGGTGCTGTCAAACAGCCTGGTCTTTCTTGTCTGCATCTCAATGACATCTGTCAGCAAATTACCCCACAAGCCATAAATGTGAATCTTTTCTAATCTCTTACAGTCAGTCTCCTACATACAAGCATGTGTAAGTGTACTGATGAAATTGATATAGGCTACACAGAAAAGGTGCACTCTTTCATTTTCATTAACATCAAAACCTTAGCCATCAGAAAATACTTAGAGTTCACGTATTCTGGCAAATGCTTAAAGAGTACACTCTTACTAGCAACAAGGCTAAGGATTTTGTTTGTAAACAATGACACAAGGACTTGCTGTTCACTAATCTAAATATTTACTTTTGAGACATAATCTAAGACAAGTTATTCACTTTTGCAGCTAATCTATTGTGTGGTGCTGTTTGTATGAACTGTTTAGAAAAAATCCACTTATTGTATTACACAAATGTTAGTGATGGGTCGAGAAATGCAGCAAAGTAACTGATATTGACTTTAAAAAATCAAGCTAATTAAACTGGACATGTCAACAACAAATGCCTTTATGTTTGTCAATGTGTGTATTTGACACCACTCTGTTTCATGTAATAGAGTGGTAACAGTTGGGGTTTTGTTTTTTTGAGTGAAGGTAAGATTAGCCAGCATGTAGTTTGGGATCATTCATGACGCTTGTGAGTAGCTCAAATAACAAACAGACAAGGGTGAATGCTGATGTGATAAGATGAGAAGAAGTGTAGACTCTCTCTTACATACTCACACACACACACACACACACACACACACACACACACACACACTCACACATACACACACCTACACATACACACACAGATCAACACTCTTCGTCTTCCTGCTCATTCTTTGTGGGTGAGTAGTAAGGCAGCAACAAGACCAAGTATGTAAACAGCAATAATATCTTCAGGAAGCCGTTATGGTGCGAGTATCAAAACCATAACACCTTTCCGACTTCCTCTCATTTATCCGTATGAAAGAAGTGAAATCACAGCACTGTAAGACTGGATCAAAGTATCAGGTCACCATCTGTTTATTATTAACTCTTGTTATGCCCTGTTGCTGAGGTAACCCGCTGATCGGTTTATTATTTTAAGTCTTGCTATCTATGGCTTCTTTTGGAGTGATAAAATTGAGACACACCGCTAGAAAGAGCTGTGTGGTTATTCTCACAAGCAGCTATATCAACATTCAGACTGAATGCCCACCCATTTGGGCAGTGAGTTTTGTACAGTGATGTACTTGGCACTTTAAGCTGCACCACTTCTATTCGCATTCTGTGCTCTCTGTCCTCCTTGAGAAAGTTATTTTTGTCATTAACACCTGCTATTTGTCAGAAGAGTATTTTTCATACTAATTCATGCACATTCTTGCCCACATTTTCTGTCTGATGGGAATTATTTGGGAGTGAACATGGATTTCATTTTAATAAGGCAAAATGTGATTGGCATATTGGTCTGATGTCTCCATCGACAATTGGACTGTTCTTATCTACTTAAGACCAGATCTGGAGACATAATTGTTGTAGGAAGGCCCATTCAAAGGCCACTGCAAATAAATATGCTCAAATACAATCCTCTGTTCAGTTTAGTGAAAGAATCTTAAACATCTTATTTTTCTTGGTAGTATCTTAGGCCTGGGATACTGAGATCTGGTCAGCCAGCATAGTGTATTAAAAGGTTCCAGAGGAGCAGTGGTAGCTCAGTGGTGAAGGTTCTTGCCTAGTAGTCAGAAGGTTGCTAGGTCAAGTCCTGTCATTGCCAGGGCTTCCAGAAATATAACTCTGGAAGTTTCTCCATTCATATGCAAGCAAAGCTTCTCAAGGTCAGCAGAACCTCTAGGCATTCTGACTCACTGGGAGTTCCTACTTCATTTTCCCCTCTACAAAAGACATCCAAGGTAACTGTTACCATGTTTTTCAAATAAAGAATCGAAAGTATCTACTGAAAAGTAACCACCCTGTCTGCCTTTATTCCTAAGAAGAAATACAAAAAAAATCAGCACACCATCAGGCATGGATTACAGTGGCCGGCTGATGCATATAATGTTATCACACTGCAGCTGGCACCCAACCTGCCCTCACAGACCACATCCACCAATCAAAACACGCATTCATTTACCCAGTCCTAATCACCCATTTAGTGAATAACCACTTACGGCTATCCCTCATTAATCCCCACAGGTACCCGGGTTCAGTGCTTCTTAACCACCAGTTAGAGACTTTGCCTGCTGTTTTCTTTGCTGAAAGCTTATGTTTTCATTGTTTTGCCTCTCGCAAATAAAACACCTTTTGAGTTCCTCACTCGCGCTTCGCTCCAGCCTCACAATGTCTCACGGTTGTGTTGTCCATCCATACTCAGTTTCTGCCCCACTAGCACACAGGAATTTCAATGCTACACAATACCTGTCAGATGCCACTGAAAGTAACATCAGGGCTCAGGGCTCAGGGCTCAGGATTTCATTACATCCGTCTTCGGAATGCAGTTCAGCAGCTGTGATACACCCAGAACACAATAAAGCGTTTTTGGTTTTTTAATTAAAATTAAGTTAACCTTTTAAATCCCAAAGATCTATCTATCTACCAAGAAGCTCTGCCTAAAACTACTTAGATTTTTTTTTTTTTTTTTTTGACAAACTTATTTGCACTAATATGTGCTGGGTTCGCTGATAATAATGATTCATATCACTGTAATGTTACAGTTATGCAATGTTTTATTTAATACAGTGTAATGTTATAATTAGAATTATAACCATCATATTTAAAATAGTGACAGTATATTTATAAACTGGCACATAGCCAGTCAATATGTGATTACTTCACATGAAGCAAATACACTAGATTATATTATGATATTTAAAATGAAGTATATGTCCTCAGTGCTTATAAACCACGGCAGTTAGGGCCACCAGAATTTTACATGTAAATATGCAACTATTATATATAAACTATTATTGTATATAAAGAATTATATGTAATGTGCAACATAATTTGTTTATATAAATATGCTATAAATTCTATACAATTATTATTTAGTTTACAAGCCAATAAGCATAACATTAATAGAAACATGGACCATGACACATACTGGTTGGTCAGTGTCAGTGTTCAAAACTTTGGAATAGCTTCATGATCTCCATGACTCTATATCACTTATTCTATATCACTTTTTGTGTACTGTGCTACTGGTTTGTGGTCTGCTATGTTTAATGGCTGTTTGTACAATAATCAAAAACATTGTTTTTTACCTAATGCATATTAAGTTCCATCTACACTGGGTCTGCAGTTCTGATACATGTAAAGAAAATAAAAAACGTTGCAGTACACAAGTTAGAATCATATGTATGAGCCTGCCAGTTTTTTTTCCAGTCAAGTTTTTTCTTTGAGTCCAGTTCACATGGTCATACTTATCGCGATTAGGTGCACTCTGCTACGTTTTGGATATACGTATGTCTCATGTGTGGCTGGCTTGCCTTCCTCATTGTCTGAATCCAACTTCATCACGGACAGACAGTAAGTAGTGCAGCCCAGACAGTGTAACACACCAATGTGTCAACTTGTGTCAGAATATAACAGCTCAGCAAATCAAAATGAACAAATAACCACATCTAGAAATCAGTTTAATCAGTGTACCAGTTTTACTGAAAAACGCTTCCATTGCAATCAAGGTTTATAAATATTTGCTGAAGTTCTTTAAATGTGTACTTTACCCGGGACAAGGAGTGGAGAAATGGAAGAGTCACACAAAGGAGGAATGAAAACAGAGAAAAGTAAACAGTGCATGTCTGGACTATATAGAAGAGAGGAGTTGAGCATTCAATCAAAGAGGAAGGGCACGTATGTGGCGAAGGCTGTCACGCTGAACCCACTGCAAAATGAAACGCCTCGGTCACTTAGCCCTGCGACATTACCCGAGAAATTCAAGCTTCATGTCTCATACAAACTGTCCAACATTGACATCTGGGGGCCATCGAAGTGAGAAGCATCTGTTTACACCATTTCCACTTATGATTTCATTGCCGTGATTATGGGACAATAAAACAAACAAATAACATTTGTTGGACGTAGATTGGTTTAGTTTGGAGCTCAACACTTCATCCCAAATCATTGTGAAATTTGAGAATATACCAAATCCAGAGGTGTTTGAAAGCCATTTCGTAGCATTTGTTTGTATGCTATAAATACATGAGGCGATGTTTTCATGACCACCAAGTGCCTCAATAAAGGATTAATTACATTAAAAGGCGGCAAAAGGCTAACGGATGAGCATTCTGCGGTACCAGTGACACACACACGTCACAGGGATGTTATTCAGTTCCTCATTTAGCCACACAGTGGCGCTAAAATGTACATGCAAAGTTATGAAGCCAAAACTGGTCAGTAAAATAGCCTGCTATATGCCTTCTGTGGATTGTCTTTTCCAATACAATATGACCTTAATTCTGTCACAATTTAGAAAATCAAACAACACTCTGCATCATTAATCAGCTAAAAGCAAAAATAAAGCTGTAAATTCTTGCTGTCTCTGTATATCTACAGTAAATAGAGACAGTGCATATTGCCTTCTCAGTATTTCATGATATTTTTTATATCTATCCCATTAATTTGCAATATGTAAGTAATTGAACAAAGACTCAATTTTAGCTCCTTTAGCTCTTGATTCGATCATATTTGACTGGAAATGAAACAAGCGTTGTTGTGCAGATCATCTGCTATAATTCGGGGTTTTTTACATCTGTATCAGATCAGCTGTATGAAGAAGCCATATCACCTAACCAATCTACACTGGGTGTCCCACACCCCCCATGCCAACAGTATAATACCAGAAGATTAGTGAGAGAGAGAGAGAGAGAGAGAGAGAGAGAGAGAGAGAGAGAGAGAGAGAGAGAGAGAGAGAGAGAGAGGAAAAACAGAAAGAGATTATCATTTCATTCCTTTGCTGACAGCACACAAAAGCTACATCAAGTCAGTAATGCAACTATGTGAAGGAAAGCATGATGCACTGGGCAATATAACAATCACTTTCTCCCCTTTACCTGAAAAAGCACTGGTATCCTGATACTCTGAGTCAGAGTATCAGGAAACACTTGTTTGTTATAATTGTATCGCTAAAGATTTGAAAATAATTCCATTGCTGTGGTAACTAAGAGATCAACTTTGTCTAGTCCCGCCCTCCTTGGTTTTCCACCCATCAAGCTCCGTGACACAGGATCATCTTTCTTTAGACATGTTCCACACATCCATATTTACAGTTAGAGGTAAGGTTTGCGCAATATGCAAAAGGTGGACTCGGCACAGAGTGAACATTTGGATGTGAGGCTTTTAACGATCAAACAACAAACTTAACAAAGCAAAGAACCAGAAATACATTAGGCAAAAGAACGCAGTTTGCTGAGCCACGTGTGCTGGGGAAGGACCTGTGTTTTAAAACATAGATACTTGGGCTGATCCCTTCTGTCTGAAGGCAGGGCTAGTGCCATAGCAACTCTGATCTTACAGAAAAGCAAAATCCAAAATGAGAAAGTTTTTTTATTTTCTTTTACACATAGCTCATCTCCTGAAAGGTGCCCAAAACTCATTGTCTCAGTGATCAATCAAGTCCTCAGAACTGTCTGACTTTTCCTCAATTTGCCTTATCTCCTTACTTTTAGGAATGAGAATTTTTTAAAAAGCTGTTCCCATCAATCCTGACCATGAGCATCTATCAGATATGAAATAGAAGATGTTGAAGAAAACAGTGGTGACCCATTCCTGGTTCGTGGAAAGGTGCAGTCCAGGCCAGAAGAACAACAAAAACAAATACATTAAGACATTTGAACTTTTATTTGTTTTTAAAGCCACAAATGTGCCTTATTCGTCTATCAGAATGTCTAAGTTAATGTTCACAATGAAATCTGAGCCCATCAAATACAGGACTGCTTCTTCTTCTAAACACAAAATACATAGAGCCTGTATCACATGTAAACCGAGGGTCCAGAACCAGAGCAGAAGCTCCAGAACCTCCTCAAATCACATCAGACATATACAGTTAGTTAAACAAATTTATCTCTTTTTTTGTTGTTTTTTTTTACTTCCTTTTTAAAAAAAAATTCTTGTAAAGCACTTTCATCTGCATTTTAAAGTATTTAGGATGTAACACAAATAAAGGATGTAACACAAATAAAGAATGTAACACAAAGTTCTTTTTCTTCATTTCTTCTTCTTCATCTTTTTCTTCTTCTTCTTCTTCTTATTATTATTAGTAATATTATTATTATTATTATTAGTAGTAGTAGTAGTAGTAGTAGTAGTAGTAGTAGTAGTAGTATATGTAATAGTAATAGCACATTTAGTAGTAGCCATGATTACAATTTCATATTCTTAACACGGTCTAATATTTCTCAGATGTGACACTAATTCATTAAATTGTAAATTGCAAAAGTGTTTGTCACAGTCTCTTTTTTAATTTACTTGCTATTTCTATGCAGAAAATGCTTGGTTACAGTACGGATTTTAAAAATGATCTTAGTTATACCTTTAGTGCCTCTCCAGGGTGTCAGGAAAATGAACCGAAAATGGAAGTTACATAAAGGACATAGCCATGAAAATAAAACTAAGACAGTGCCTACATTGTGCTGAGCTGGATTTCTGTAGCACAGCTGGTAGAGCAAGGTGACAACACAAATGTTGTTTTTTTTATGCTATATGTATTTAAAACGTGTACTTCTGAGAAGTTCCTCTGAATAAGCATATTAGTTTCATGTAAGTGCAACCTGAATTGAAAAAGAGACATTATGTTAATTACTATTTTTGTTCTGAAAAGTTCATTATTAATGTTAATTAGTAACAGTACCAATCCTAGAAACACTGCTCATAGTGATAGATGGACCCAGAGGACAACGTGAAGGGTGGAGACCAGGATCTGTCTTCTGAACAGAGTTCTGTGGAGATAATGGCTGATGATGTTTCAGAAAGCTGAACCGTGAGTAAGATAGTATTCTTGTTGCTTACTTTTTGATTTGTCTTCTACAATGTGAATTTCTAGGCTGGAGGACCATCCACATGGCATGTCACTGTGTACAGGCATAGGCTAGCGGTGATGCTGTTGGAAATTGTTAAATATATCCTTATCTCAACACAGATACACCTCTTAATTAAGCAGACGGGCCCAACGGTGCATTAACTGAAAAGAAGCTATGGAGAGAAGCCGGACTCACTGGAAGTTCCCCAAATAAATCCAACGTCACTCAGTCAACTGACAAATCTGGTGGGGTCACAAAGCGTTTGTTTGATCAGTTGTTAGAGTCAACATATCTGGCCCATCACCGGCACGTGGGCTCAGAGCGGCACACGGCAGTTTGCCAAGTCTACTGACGTCAAGGCCCACGCTCAGACTCACTCATTCCAGTGGAAGTCTTCAGCCCCAGGCTTGCAGTCCACATTGCATACTAATGAAGATTATTTAAGGTGTAAAATTGAATTCATCTTAAATACAAGAGACTGATACGTCAAACACTAATACGTCTCCTTCATGGGCTAGTTATCAGCGTTGAATCAGACCTGGAGGCTGGGTTATGTAGTTCAGACAGTAAGACAGTAAGCACACAGTTTTAATCACCATACTCTGGAAGTCACGAAGAGGACAAGCAGCACTGGTCAGACTATAGGCAGTAACACTGTTCTCTCTGCGTAATCTGAGGGAAGAAGACACCACAGCCATCATCAGGGTGTGAAGGGAGCTTGCATGTATCCACTGTGTGAACCCGGACATGTACTTTGCGTGAGTGGAGAGGTGCAGGCCATGCCAAGAGCAGAACAAAAACAACAAGCTCACACTCGCTCACTAGCAACAGTGTAAAACAGTGCGTGAACTGTGTCTCACCTTAGGAACACAGAATATATTGCAATATGTTGTCAATATATCAGTTATAGACATATTTTTGTTTCTAATCTCACAAGCCATTTTATTCAACACGGTGATTGTACCTACACTCACTGGATGCATATTACAAGTGTATGATCACACACTATAGTCCATCTGTTGGCATACAGAATGTGCCAATGTCATGTCCTTCCCAAACCTCACACTCAGACCTCGCCTGAAGACCCTGCTGAGTCTCACCCCCCCACACACACACACACACCTCTCTAATAATGCTTGCTTGCTTCTCATGTGTTTCTCCCATTACAGTGTGATCTGGCTTGCCCTATTTAAGTTCCCTTCTGTCTGTTCTTTTTCACAAAATTCTCACTCCAGCATTTGTCGTGTCAAGTCCAAGCCTGAGTTTCCCACGCTCTGCGTTTTTACCTTTGACAGTCTGGGTTTGCCCCTCGGCCTGATCCCTGTTTGGGTTTATCACTTCATGTTTTGTTTTACCTTGGTTACGATATTAAAGTCCGCTTCTCTCCTGAGCCTCAGGCTGGCACTCCTCTTTGGTGAATGTCTGAAACTTGGTTACCTTCCAGCCCACAGACCACTGGACAGGCTCTGACTACTGGACCTCCTGAATGGTGGGCCATCTCTGTCGCATCATTAATACTGCCATGGCAATGGTATATACTTTTAGATATTTCACTTTTTTTTATTTTGTATTTTCATTAATATTTATTATATTGTTATTTATTTTTTATGGTTATGAACTGTATTTGGTTGTATGTTATTCAACTTTGTAAGAGTGTCCTCAGTTGTGTTAAGACCATCTGTGGTCTAACTCTCAGGGTACATGCGCATGGTACATGCATGAACAGCTCATGATCAGCACATCTCGGCCTATAGCATCGCTCTTAGGGAGCATGGCAATAATGATATCGGACAAGAGGTGATCTACGTGCGTTTATAGTCTCTCCGCTGGCAAGACTTCCTGCAGAAATAAACGTACATTTTCATTCATATGGCAAGCTGCTTTGAAGTTTACCAGTAAATTTGACAACAGTGGCGTGATAATGGGTGTGAAATGGTATGAGTTTGTCAGGTGATGTCATGGTCCTGGGTTATTTTCATGCATCAGTGTCACTAGTGGTTTGTGAGCGGGTCCGCTACCCAAAACTACTCAGCTAACATTGGTGATCAGAAACTGATTCTTAGTGAAGGGTTCGAAGATGGGTAACACCCTAGAAATGGGCTGTAGACGGACTACATATGCACCAACAAGCTGGTTGTACTAAAGTGACTGAGGAGAGAGTCTGCAGGCTGAGAAAAAGGGCAGGTGTAGCTACATTTCATTCAGCCTAATTCCCAGCCGCTCAGCATTACTGATAGAGACGTACCGGTTCTAGCAGCCGGTGCGCTTACTGCAGTGGCTCCCAGCGTGCGTCCCGAGGGACCTCACGTGTTTTCCCTGTTCCCAGTGGTTTAGCAATTCACCAGTGAGTCGAGTTATGTTTTATCAGGGGAAACAGAAATGTGAAGGCTTCCATGAGTCAGACCGGGACCAGGACTTCAAGAATTAGAGTTAAAACATATTTAATTAGGCGCATCTAGAGAGAGCAAACCATGGTACATAAGCAAGGACGCATGACTAATTACCAGTCATTTATAGTAATGGTGTCAAATTCGGCTCCTGTCAAGTTATTTCCAGTAATGTGGACCAAGGTTATTAAAATGTAAATTGGCAAAGTTTTTCATTAAGTATCATTTATTAGTTATTAAGTAACAGTATTAGTTAACACTCTGGGGTCAAAATTTATAGTGGCATTGTAATTAATATTCCCTTTAAATTCCCTCTCTCTTTTTCACACACACGTGAAGTTAGTATTCAGCCATTAACATTACCAAACTGTGAACATTAGCACATCAGCATTCATAAACCATCAGTAGTAGTTATTAACAGCAACACAAACAGCAAAACAAACAAACAAACAAACAAAATCACTGCTTATACAGCAGGACAGTAATCCAGTAATGGTGTTAACAACATTGCTAATATTACTTATAGTTTATTATCTGATGCTTTAAATCATGTAATTAATGCTGAATTTAACTAAATTAAAAGTGAAGATCCACAGAACAGACTAGAAGTTAAATTCTGTAAAAAATAAACTTCAGTAAATACAAAAACAAAACAAAAAAACACTCTAACCTTGGTGTTTACACTTCTATGATACGCCCAGTTTAGCTTCTGAGGGGCTTGGTGGTTAGATTACATCACTGCATTGCATTAGTGAAATCACTGGACCTCCGTAAGGAGTTCTCAGAAATGGCTCAATATTTCCATCTAGTGGCCAGTAAAGGAGTAACATTCACAGACTCAGGATTTGTTCATTCTCAAATCTTTTTATTTAATTTCTGTTTTAATCAAATATTGAACACTTCAAATAGTTAGCAATGTTTAATCAAGCACTTGGCAAAACATTATCATTTGTTTTATTGCTTGTCACAAATTCTTCATTTTTGCCAGTAATGCCCCTGTTTACAGGCACCCAATATTCTGTCCAGGCTCACAGAGCTACAGGAGAAGTTTAACAGAGATGTCCAAAAAGAAGTTGCAAGTCCTTCAGACAGAAACTATTTTCATTTGATTTTAGTTTTTACTTTTTTTTTTTTTTGATTGTTTAAACAACTACACACGGTTTTTGTTTTCTTGTCAAACCAGCTTTCCTAAAAGTTCACAAGAGGCTATTGCTTTAAAAAAGACAGAAAAAGAAGGGAGAGAGAGAGAGAGAGAGAGGGAGAGAGAGAGAGAGAGAGAGAGGGGGAGAGAGAGCACAACAAATAGCATAGTTAGGTATCAGCTACACGCTACGTAAAACTGCAGGTATTTTTCTGTCTTTCATTTAGTCACTCACAGGTACTATGAAGTAGATCCAGCACCATCAGCCGCGCAGCCTAATTAGAGCAGGCTGGCACTGGTTCTGTGAAACAGCTCTCACTATAAAATACAATCTGAGCTCTGCCCATAATAAGACAAGGGTGATCGATAAATATCTGCATATTTTCCCCAATCAAATGTGAAAAACATAAGAGTACAAGGCTGAATACGACAATACATCCTCATCACGACCTTCTTATATTTACAGCAGATGCATATAATCTTATTACCTCATTTTAAGTTGAATAGCTTTTCTGGCTGTTTGACTCAATAGATTATAATATATGGGAAAGAATACTCCAAATGTCCAAATGCAGTACAATAGGAAAATACCGTATGGATCTCTTAACCAGCGACGCCACAAATAAAAATGAAAGCAAGGAAGGAAGGAAGTAAGAAGCAGTCATACGTCCTGTGGTTTTGGTGATTTCTCAACTACTGTGTTTTCTGAAAAGGTGTGTATCAAAAATGTAAAGAATGGGCAAAACTGACTGGTTGAGTTTCATTTTGTAGTGAGAAATTGCATACGGTAACAATACAAACACATACAGTACAAACTGCAATGCCATACAATGTTAAATATAAAATGAATATAAACCATATATTTTTACAGTATATATACATAAATAATATTATAGATTATGATTATAGAGTACAGATAGAGAACAATATACATACATTTATATGATGCATTTACATATGTACATAATTACATGGAAAGGGGAATAATTCCCAAGTGCTCAGATGGGGCATAGATGATTTTGGTGCGGTTAATGTTAAGGTATTCTGTCCACCTTCCCTGTATTTGTCCCAGATACTGGCGCTAGAGCCTTTTCTCTTAAAGAGTTCTCTCTGTTACTTGATATGGAAGAGGCCCTTTCACTCCAAGAGCTCTTGGGCACGGCCACGCTGTCCGAGGGCGTCTGCGCGTTCCGCCTGATCGGCGCGCCTTTGTGGAAGTGGGTGAGGGGGATCGTGCGACAGGCGGCCCCTCGCTTCCTCTCTTTCCGCTGTGATATGCACTTCCAGGTCGTCAGGGGAGCGCTCGGAGCTTCCCTCTTTTTATCTTCCCCTGACTGGCACGTCACAGATGTTTGGTTCCGTGCGGCGCGGGCGGGGCCGCGTTGCTGGGCCTCGGTTGGAGGGCTGCCCCTCGCGTCTCTCTCCCTGCCCGATGCCAGGAGGGTCACCTGGGTGGCGGGGGAGTTGAGCCCTGGCCGCCGGGCCTGGAGAGCAGAGCGAGACTGGACCATCTGGATCCCCCCTATGGGGATCATGAGGCTGAGGCCTGCGCTCACGCCCAGCGGCTGGGAGTGCAGGGGCAGGTGGCTGAGCACTCGCTGGCCCTCCCTGGCTGGCCCCTGCCTGGAGACGAGCCCTCGGGGAGGAGACTGTGGCTGACAGCCCCTCCTCTGAGTGCTGCAAGTATTCTCCTTGAAGGCAAACAGAAGGAAAGTTGTCAGGAAAAATACCTCGCCGGTTGGCCAGATATTGTCGCATCGTTGCTTTTATATGCGGACTGAGAACAGATGTCATTTATAATTCAGGCTAAGGGCTTTATTTTTAACCAGAAGACATATGAGGTAATGCCATGGATATAACCATAAACACACAAGTATAGACTCGAGTTCAGTCCACATTTCTATTACTGACAGAAAAAGATAAACATGCAGGTGTATATTTAGGAGTGAAAATTATTTTAAGTGCTATCTTTGGTTTGGCATTAATTATGTTTAAAGAGTGATGACCTAGCTTCTTTTACTAATAAAGGCGTGTCCCTGAAATAACAGGCTGTGTACTTTTGGTATCAGGATATTTGTTTTTGAATGTTTACTTTGGATAGAGCTGTATACCCCCTTCACATGGATTGCTTTATGTGGACAAAAACAAATTGTCCTTCTATATACGGAGCAAAATAAACTTAGACAAAGAAAGAAATGTGGGTGAATCTTTAGCTATCATTACCTGTCGGCAGTGCTTGGGCCCGTAGACTAAGTTAAGTTTAAAAAGACCACACCACACTCTTTAATGCAGTTGCCCAGAAGCCCAGAAGCAATAAATAAAGTCAAACCATGTTACCTGCACAAATTTCACATACTGTCACACTTTAACGTGAACCAGAAATGAAAAAAGGCCAAAATAAACACAGTAAAAGCGGTTGATAAAAAGTAAAACTAGATCTTACCAGCTTGGCTTTTGGTTTGAACCTGTTGGGTGAGCACTTGGCTGCGTCTCTGCGTCTGTAGGCTCGGTGCTGAACCATCACACAGGCCCCAACGACAGAGCTCAGTGGACCGCTTGGGGAACCGGGCCGCATGGGGGACAGAGCGCGGACCGGGGACGGGTGCTTCGCTGAGAAAGGTGAGACCGACTGACTCGATGGGGACAGGGAAGACTGGCAGGGGGATGGCGAGAGACTCAGTCTGGGAGAGAGGCATCGCAACGGGGACGGATCCCGTCCAGGGGACCGGGGAAGAGCAGGGGACAGGTGCAAGCCGGGTGAGACACTGCGTATGGGGGACGAGGACACGCCTGCGAGGGCAGGTGTGCTGGGAGAGGCTACCCCCCTGCAGCGGTCTGGCTTGGCAGGACTCAGACTGGAAGGCTGCCTGGCCCAGGCCGTGGCCCTGGACGCCGTCCGAGGACCTCGGTCTTCGCCCGAGAGAGAGCGGCTCGCGGAGGAGGCAGAAGAGCGAGACGCTTCCTCTTCAGCTTCCTCGTTGTCGTCATCCTCTTCCTCGTCGGCGTCATCAGCGTCGGAGAACTGGTGCTCCTCGGCAACTGCCGTCACAACCGCGCACTCACCATCGCCACCTGCAGGAATGAGGATCGCAGCATTTTAATAGGTGATTTTTGAACACCAGTAAGCACTTCAGCCTTTGTTATATTGTAAATTCTTCTGAGAGTCTTTTCACATGCCAGGACCACAAATAGCCCAGCAGCAGCAGCACGTTAACAATGACGCTCGCACCTCCTTCCTCAGTCTCCAGCTCGCACAGCACAGGGCCTGGAGTCGTCCCTTCAGGACAGCGCTGCCCATGGGCCTTCGACTTCATGTGTTTGGTCAGATTCCCTGCAGAACCCGCAGCAAGACACAAAGGCTTAGGCTGACGGGGAAGAACCTCCTAATTCTGGTATCTAGAGACCACCATCAGACAACACTCCTCACTTCAGTTTGGTGTTACCCTAAGAATTAAAACTAAGCACAATACTTCGCTAAAGGCATCCCCATATCAGTGTGTGAGCGAGTGTGCGTGCAAGTGTGAGAGTGAACGTATGAGCGAGCGTGACGCAGCACAGTGCTGGGGTGCAGGGGCCAGCTCTTGCCTTTGGTTTTGAAGGCGAAGTTACAGTGCTGGCAGACGTAGGGCCGGGCATCGGTGTGCAAGCGGATGTGCTTGCGCAGCATGCTGGGCTTCTTGCAGCGGATGCCGCACTCCTCACACACGTAGCGGCCCCTCCCGCGGCCACGCACGTACACGTACTCCTCGCTGGACCTGTAGCTGGATGCACACACTCAGTTAGAGCACGGGGAAGCAGGCGGAGCAGGAAGCCGCCGTGTTCCGAGAGGGAAAGCGCGTGACTCGGGTGTGTGTGACCCAGGACAGCCTCAGCCAATCACAGCTGCCTGCTGCGCTGGATCTACCGCAGGCCAACAATCTTC
Source organism: Electrophorus electricus (assembly GCF_041902795.1). Taxonomy (NCBI): domain Eukaryota; kingdom Metazoa; phylum Chordata; class Actinopteri; order Gymnotiformes; family Gymnotidae; genus Electrophorus; species Electrophorus electricus. The sequence goes on from NC_137502.1 coordinate 28,557,498, forward strand.
AGCCCTTGGCTAGATATATACTTTTAAAATCCTAAACGCACATGACATGAGCAAGCAGGATTTCAACATAGATGATTTTTTAGTTTATAGAGTGCTGCCATTTATTTATTTTGGTTGATAAATCATAATAATATAATAATGTATACAGTAATTTAGTTAATTTCCATAATCTGCTAAATCTGCATAATGCATACTATATAATATATACAGTAATTTAGTTAATACAGGCAGTAAACCCCTTTTTGTACCTTACTCACCTTCCATTGAATTGAAGGGATGGGTTTGCATCCGAGCTTAGGGTAAGTGTTAATGAAAGTGAAGGAAATATGAATCACTCAAGTCTCACAAAATGAAGTGTATGATTATAAAAACCTCTGCCATCTACCCTCCCTGAAAGATTACACAGGAATGCATACGCGTTCAGCACACACTGTAGGTCTCACACGTTTATTGGGGAGATCTGACTCCAGATCTATAGCACCTGTACAGTCTGCTTTTACAAACTGCATTTTAAAACCAGCCAGTATGTTTGGCATAGGCTCTCCTACTAAACGCACACACTAACACACAGACACACACACTCTGGCTGGGTGTCCACCCCTGGGTGTGTTCGGAGAGTCCCAAGCGGGGCCTCCACTTTAACTCAAACAGAGAGGCATTTATAATGTCAAGAACCTGGGCCCCCCTCATTTCGACCCCTTCACCACCCCCACCACCCAGCTCAAACATGGGGTGCCAGCACTGTAGCCCCATGCCCAGGGCCTGCGTATCGGTGCCAATCCAAACAGCTGAGAGGGAGGGAAACCCTGGCCTAAGCCAGCTGCTCCTTAAAAATATCACCAATCACTGGACATGCCACTGTGACTTGTAAGCCACCTTTCTTATGAATAACAATGATAACAGTGTAGAAACGGGCTGTTTTTAGTTTTACGTTGTTCAGGTATTTGCACATTGGTTAAAGCCTTGAAAAGCACATAGGTGTTTACCATGTAGTAAAGAAGTGGAGACAAGACAAACTTACTGGTGCACAAATATACACAGTATAGCCAGTCACTGATATTCAGATGCCCTATTCCACAGACGTCTCGTGCATTCACAGATGGAAAACAGTGAATGACTAAGCCCCATATAACATCATCATCAAATAATGAAAAGAACGAATATTCCATGTTTGGAACACTAATAGCAATTGGCTTCATTCAAAGTTAATTGCTATAGTCATTATCATGATCCATTTGATCTCTGCTCGCACTAGATGAAGCTTTGATCATGAAGAGTGCAACAGCACAATCTTTACACCACCTCACAGTGACAGAGAAAAAAGTCATAAGGTCGGAATGTTGGAAGCATCTCAGCTGCTTCCCCCTCATCACCTCAAGCACATGGCGGAAAGCACTGTCAGGCTGGCCCGGGATGACTCGCCGTGAACGCGCCGCTGCGGAGTGTGAGCTCCAGTCACGACAGGAGAACGGTTTGTACGAGTGCTGGACGTGCGAGAATGACACAGATGGCTGCCTCCTTGAACAACACGACTCTTTGTCCGCAAAAAAACACGTCAAACACGAGGCCACAGTCACGACCACAAACATCATGGAACATACAACCTTGAGCAACAAAAAGAGGCTCTGTCTCTCTCTCTCACTCTCTGTCTCTCTCTCTCGCTCTCTGTCTCTCTCGCTCTGTCTTTCTCTCTCTCTCTCTCTCTCTCTCTCTCTCTCTCATGGACAGCACATCATGTATCTTTTATGTTCATATATCATTTAAACAAAACTCAGTGCTGCACTGACTGGTAAATCCAGCGCCGTTCAGAATTCCGGTACTATTTTTTGCTTTTTCTATCAATGAGAGTACTAAATAATACACCAGCCCTTTGAAAGTCAAACATGAACTCAGAACAAAATACTAATATGTCTTTTTTTCCATTCATTCATCTAAACATACAGCTGCAGCCCGCCGCCACGTCTCCCCCCATCTTGAGCTGAATGACCAAAATCATTGATGCAATTTGGCATCAGTGGGGCTCTGCGGGGTTTGCAGGCAGGAGGAAGTGAACACCAGGCTAGGTAGTTTCCTGGCTTGAGCTGTGCAACAGAAGGCCTGTGTTGGCTCTAAGAGCGAAGCCACCTCCTGCAGCAGGGGCTCTAACAACACAGTACAGCGTACTGACACTCTGGTGACAGAAACCTACCACACAGGAGCAAGGGGCACCATGATAATGAAAACCACTCCAGCAGATCGACATAAGGAAAATGACAGATGAACTGAAATTTCCTGTTCCTATAATATTGTGATATAGTGATTTATTATGGTGTTATGACAACGCAAAACTGCAAATCTTTCAACAAAAACACTGAAAGCAATTCTGTGTTTGATTTAAGCAAGTAGTAACTGCAAAGTGTAATTTCATAATATATCCATACTTAAGGTATGTGAAGAGAACGATAAGGCAAACTGAATCACTGAATATTACATACAATATCACATGCAGCATTTCTGTGTTTCTAAAATACAATTATAGATATGGTGTCTTTGGTATTGTAGGCATTACAAGCTATTTATAACCTATAGAATCACTTACAGTAACAGAAGAAAGATACTTTTAAAGTCTCACTGTTCATATTTTTGTCTGTGTGAACACGGCGTGCCTGACATAATGACCATTCTGTGCCAGTGTTACCCAGGCATTGTAAATATCCATAGTCAGGTTCTAATTGTTGACCCGCTTTGAAATGAAAGTGCAGCTTACCCTCCTTCACAGATCTGCACCCGCGGGACCTCATCGTACGTGGAGGTAGACAGCACTTCCTCCCCTCTCTCCCTCTTTGGTGATGCTTCTTGCTCCGTCTGCTCAGCTTGCTGGACCTCTGTGGAGTCTGTGGACTGAGTGGCATGTACCTATACTCGAGAGAGATACGGGCAAGTTCACCAACCCTGCTCCGGATGCCCAGGGAGACAGAGATGGGGGAGGGGGAATTCACATTCAACATTTTGCAAAAAGTATTAAAACTGATTTACTGTTGTAACTCTAGAGAATCAGAGGTAAGTTGAAAGACTCTATGAAGACAAAATGTTTGTAGGTTCATGGACATATTTTGCTGAAAGTCTTCTGCGCTATTTGAAACTTTACATTACTACAAAAATATAACTGTCCTCTTTCAACAAGCCCCCAATTTCATGCAAAAAAATCAATATATTATCATGCATATTTTCTCATTCTGTAAATCATGCACAGTGCACATCCAGGTGCATTTACATTTACCTCAGATACCTTTGGATCCCTGGAGTCCAGAACGTCTGGTTTCTCCACTACAGAAGGCGGCATGGCTGCCATAGTGTAGGTGAAAGAAGTTTGTCTCTGCTTGCAGCACAGTAAGGAAAGTACTTCCTTGCTGGTTAGGCCTGGAGGGTTGGGGTTCCGAGGGCTTATGCACCAAGAAGAATAGACGGAATTTTGGTTGTCACTTTGGGCAGATGGATTTGGCTTGATGTAGTTTAGATAGCACCAGCTGAATGTAAGGTCTGTGTAAAGAGAAGGAAACGAAGCATCTTTTTTGCATGTTGGGACAACGGGACTTTGAGCACACATCGGACCCTCTGTTTTGCTGCCAATCAAACTCTCGGCGCTGTTCTTTGCATTGTCTTTGTCCTCCTCCTCTTCCTCTTCCTCCTCTTCCTCCTCCTTCACTCGTTTCTGTTGTTGACTCTCTTGGCTGAACTCCACGCTGCTTGTAGGGGACAGCACTCGCTTGTTCCCCCCTGAACCGCAGGACTTGGAACCCTCAGAAACTGACTGCTGCTCCCTGAAATCAAATTTGGATGTTGTAGAATCTAATCTCACACCAGAGCAGCTGGTATCCTGAGATCTTGCAGCCACTGCCTGGGACAGCGTAGTGTAGACAGCACTGGCATGACAAGGTAAGTCTGAATGGAGGCGAACTGGTACTCTTTGCATACCGACGGGCCTCAACAGCTCTTGGCTCGGATTAATGTTATGATGTAAATGCTGGTAATGAAGACAGTGGGGAAGGTGTGCTGAGTGAACACTTGAAGCTGATTCCCCAACGTTTTCCTCTATGGGGATCTCAAGCTTAAGACCTGTGGACACTGAGGAGTAATGCGCTCTTGCAGCACCTGATGGACACTGTGGACTTTCCATGACTGTATGGGGGTCAGTATGGACCAGGGTGGTGACCTGCAGTACATTATCTGGAACATTTTGGCCCACCAAGACATTCTCTGAGACACCAGGGGGCTGATTCAGCTGCCACTGACTGGCACGTGTGTGAGAGAATGAAGGACGCACTGTATTGCCTAAAGACACGTTATGGGACGTAGACGGCCCAGGGGACTGAGTAGTGTCAGGGCCATTTCTTGGGGAAATGCTGGTACTTGCCGAAGGGGAGTTTACATTAGGAGCTGGTTTCGGGGTTGGGTCCTCTTCCTCTGGCTCTCTTACGACAGAATGCCTTAACAGGAGGCATTTGCGCCTTTCCCTCCAGCCTGCAGGTGTGCGGTCAGGGGACAGACAGCTATAATCAAAGGACTTACTCCTGGCTTCAATGGTGGGATTTGTCTGCTGAGGAACGTGAGGGGCTTGCTCTGAGGCAGAACGTCGCATCTCTCTATGAGGCTGGTGAGGACCTGTAGGGATTGTCAAAGTATGAGGAGCTCTCGACCTTCTGGATGACATCCTGTCTACATCATTTTTGACAGATTCTTCGTGTGAGGTGGAATAACTGGATGTGTGAGACATAGAACTCTCTTGAGTTGGACTGTGAGGTAATGATAATGATTCAAAACTCGAGTCACCAGATGACTGTGCTGCCTCTGCAAGGCGAAGTCTCTTCTTTTTTGGTGGCAACTTCTCAATAGGAAGTTGGGCCAGTGTCGGGCTTCTCTGGGGCCACTGGAAGTCCCCAACTTTTTCTGTCTCTTTGATATCAGAGACATCCGGTGACACTGGCAGGTTGGTGTTTGTATCTTCTGTGACCAAAATCTCTGGCACTTGAACATTGTGTTGACGTACAAGCTTACGGAAGGCTGGCTTTGCTGTCTGTTCCTTCGAGTGAGAGTCAGTGAAAGCTTGGTGTAGATCACAAGACAAAAGTTTGTCTTTAGTAGCCTCATATGCACCTTGAGTTCTCAAAATTGGTTCCTGTTTATCAAATAAACTAGTATGCTGTATCACAGACACTCCTTTAAGAGCACTCTCCTTGTCATGGACTTGTGAGGATGCAATAGATTCTATAGTGGACTTTTCACATGTTGCAATAGATCCTTGTGGTGGTGTAAATGTAGATGGAATGGAAACTGGTGATAAAGTAGGATCATCGAGTTCTAGGCTCTCTTCCTTTCTTCTCTTTCGTATTGCTAAAGCACCAGGTCGGGTTTTATAAAGCGATCCATGTTCCTCTGCGTGACATGCAGGAATTTCAAGTTGTTGAGATAGACGGGCTAAGCATTGGTGGTGCTTATGTGTTTTGTATTTTTCCCAGCTGTTGCAAGCAATTCCACATGCTTTACACTCAAATGGTTCTAAATGTTTTTGCTTACATTCAGGCACCGTAGAGACTGAGAGATGAAGAGGTGAGCTCGAACTGAGCTGTTCCTCGGTAGCAATTTCCGCACCTATGGGCAGTTCGATGGCAGGCTGGCGTCTAAGCACACCATGCCGCCGACTCTGAGCTGGCTGTTGTTCTTCAAATGACTGGCTGAGACGAAGGCTACGCGAACTAGCAGTGGATGCAGCACTTGCTTCCAAAGGTAAGGAGTGACTCCTCATAAGAGGAACAGTGGATGAAAGGTCAGCTGGTTGGCTGATACTGAGGGAGTGGTGCTGGAATTTCTCGCACGGAACCCCAAGGGTGATGGACCCACTGCTTTTTGGACTAATTTCAATATCCTTCGCACTATGAAGGAGTGTTTCTTTGGAAAGAGATGCCTTTGATTCCACGCTGCTCCTTCTGGAGAGAGAAAACCTTCTGGGCTTAACACTATCGATCTTGCTTGTGTCTACGACTGCTTCATTGATGGTGATGAGCTTGGTGATGTGGTCAATGACTTGCTTTTTAGGCACTGTGAAAGGGATGGTCCTCGTCTCCTGTCCTCCAGAGTGTTCATGCTGATGACGAGCAGATCTCTGTAAATGGCCGAGGCGGCCAAATTTGCCAAGGATGACCTCAGCATAGGTTTTGGCACTTGTGTTCGGCGGACTGTCCTGAGACACATCTGTGCTCTCAGAGCGAGAGAAATAGCCAGATTCTGTGCTGCCTTTGCTGCCTAGCCCACATGATGAGGCAGCCTCATCAGATGAGCTCACAGGAGCCTGTCTTCCTCTGCTAAGCCTCATCGCTAATCTCTTTTTGACAGCATGGGAATGCTCCATCTCTTGTGACTGCACTTTAGGGGATACTTCTGTACAAGAAGTTCTTTGAGACGATATCATCCCTTGATTTTTAACAGTAAACGATGAGGATGTCTGACCAGATTCTTCATCTGATTCTGTAACTGGCTCTTCTGGGCAACTCACACCTGGTCCTTCCATCCCTGACGCCAGGCCAGCTTTCACCCTATGGGTGTGGGATTTCCGGTGCTTATAAAGGTTGCTCTTGGTTTTGAAGGAAAAACCACATGGCGCACAAGGATAAGGTCTCTCTCCAGTGTGGGATCGTATGTGTTTCTGTAGAACACTGGGCTTAGCACAGGCACGGCCACAGTAGGTGCATACATACTTTCCCGGCTTCTGAGGTTTACGCTCACGTTTTTGTTTCGGTGTGCTTTCTTGGGCCTCCACGGAGCAAGTTAGTGCTGATGTTGTTGAAGATGAGACTTCAGTGGCCTTCCCACCAGAAGCAGACGCTGTGCTTTCAGAACTCCCAGAAGCCCATGTCGATTTCTCCCTCTCGGGAGCATCCGTTTCCTGGACGTTCTTCTTCTGTAGCCTGAACCGCTTCCTCTCGTGACGAAATCGCTTTGTCTGTTTGGGACGAGGTGATCCATACTGCTTCTGGGAGCACGGTGTTTGCTGCTGTTGTGGAGAGTAAGATGGTTGTTCTGAGTTGCTGAGTGAAGACTCTTCTTGAGGATGTACTGCACCTCCAGACTTCTCCCCAGTACTTACTTGACTACGTGAGACCTCCATAAAATGGGGGAAAAGCCTCTGGTCAGATGACAGGCCTGGAATTTGTTGAATTTGTTGACCGCCTCACTTTTCTAAAATGATGTACGTTCATTAATAGTAGTGTTATTTAAAAAACGTTGAATTTTCTGTGAAATGTAAGCACAGTCCAAACTGAGTAAACCTTGAATAATAGGTAAACATTATTTCAAGATGAACGGAGTCAGTATAATGGGAGGATGTGAGGAACCGATTCACGAACTCAGGTTCTCAAGCACTGCTATCCAAGTTATAATTCCATTCTTTTTCTTCTGTCATCTGTGGAAGCCCATTCCTAAGAACAGAACATTCTATGCTACTCTTCCTTGATACTCAGGTCCTTGGATTCAGTGAATGGCTGTGGCTCTTCTTGGTTCAGAGGGTGTGCCACTTCAGAACTTCTGTAATATATCACAAATAAATAAATTGGTGCACTCCCAGAATATGAGCTGTAACAAATACATGCATACATGTGCACAAACATAAGAATGTGTACACATCTGATGCCCTGTTATGACTTTATGAATGAATTTTTGAGTAGACTAGACATATGCATACCTGTTAATGACATCCAGACAACATAGTGTGAATGCAAAATTGTAGTATCAAAGAATCCATAACAAACTGTAAGCCACAATCCAATCTGCCCCCCCCCCCCACACACAAAAAAAATGTTTCGTTTTGTACTTAACTCCACAAAGAGTCAAAATAGGATTCCCGAATGCACTGGTAATAGGTGTAAAATGTCTTTATGTCAACGGATGATCACTTGTCTTCAAAGCTCTGCCCACAAAATTTCTCCTGTTACAGTTACAATTACACTATCATTTCCATCTCAAGCTATCCATCAGATAATGGACAGGACAGATGAAATCTTATAACTCTCCCGAGACTATGTTACAGCTTTGCACTTAATTGAATACTGCAGTGTCCACGATCTTCAAATTTTAATTTTGCAGAAGTGCTTTGAGTTGATTATTCATAGATCACTGGATATCTGCAGCACATGTTTACAGATGATCCCCATGAATGGCCCCTAAATCATGTCTATATCTCAGACAAAAGAATGCCTAATATAACTAGACTACTACCTATCAAACCAACAGAAATGCCAACTCTGCCAATTCTATTATTTTTTTAAATTCCTTTACATTGGAAGCACACATTTTACATAAAGAAACATCATTTTAGAGTATTGTGTAATTTACAATTTTTTCTTTATTATTTATTCTTTATTTAGTTTACTTGTCTATCCCTTTAATGTTCAAAATGCTCTTTCACACTCTGCTACAATTCACAGTATGTGTGTATATATACTTATGAGCCTTTTAAACCTTCTTAGGTATAGGTTCACTAAAGCAGTTTTACATACAATAGGAAACCAGGTGAGAACCAGCCCCAATTCCTGCACAAAAAAAAGCACTTCCTCACTATTTTCACTGTAACACACACATAGGAACCAGGCATCCCACTCACTAACCAGCTGGCACTGGTGCCCACGCTTTGCTGTAGGGGGTGGATAGGTGTGGGACCATACGAGATCCTGCTGCTTTGCCAAATCTTTGCCAGCAGTGCATTCCAGACCAGTTATGCCTTGGGATTATTTGGATTCGCGTAAATTATTCTTGGTGCCTTCAGTCTTCCTGCACTAGCAGGACCCGATTATGATTTATTTGCATCTGACATTTACACTACCTTTATGGAAGGAATGGAACGCTTACTAAAATTACAATATTACGTTGTTCATTATTAGAGACATCCGATTAACTCTGCGGAGTAATGTGTCCTACAAGAGGAAGCAGAAAATGTGCAAATATGTGTCTGTGTTCAGGGTTTCTCACACAAAATGCTATATGCAGTTAAAATAAACAACATATGATCTTGCAACATACCATTACACACTTGAAATGCATTTAATATATTGAAATGCATTTTACAGATGTAAAATTTGCATAATTTTTTAAAGAGCCCAAATGCAGATGTAGTGAAACATTTTGTCACAGATGCCTGTGACAAGGTTTTTCTAAACATTTCATGTCACATGTGTCAAAACCTGAGGTTCACAGCTATGACAAACAAGCTACCCTTATACTTTGCACATTATTTGAGCTGCACTGCTAAAGAGAGCTTGATGTGTATTTAAAAGATGGTCTGTTTGCGCAGGTGGAATGTTGCAAAGGGGAACAGAAGGTAAGACTGTTCCTCACACATGTTCTTGATTAGGAGACAGAAATATCACCTGACTCCAAACGTGTTAAGAAGTCTTGTGGTGGAGGGCATATGAAAATCTCCACAGGTAACTGGCTCAACACAAGCTTCTGTCTTGGAGTTCTGGCAAATATTTGCATGTTCAAATGGGCAGCAGGTAGAGGAGACTGGTTTATTCAGTTTTATAGCATCTGCTTTATTATATTTCTAGTTAAGAAGAAAATAGCATAAATGATCTCCAACAGAACTAGTTGAGTCATTTGTGTAGTACATAAGATGCCATGGATGAGCCTGAAGTTGTCTTTGTGCAAAACAAAAATAATTGTTCTGCAGGCAACCTGCATATATCAGAGGCAACTCTGTGCTTTTAAATGCTGTTAATGACAAGGTCAAGGCCAAATGATTAACACCTCAAAGCACAAATGGTTAGTCACAGCCATAAGCAACAAATAATGAGATGTAATAACAACAAACGGAAAAACTCTTTCAGTACGCTTAATCAGTTTACCATCCAAAATATGTTGCTTAAATGTTTTTCAGAAATATCTTCAATCTCCCTCTCTCTTTCACTAATGGGCACCCAGTGGTTGTTCCTATGGCAACGGCCCTAAACCATGCGGCGGCAGATGGAAGCAGAGCTGGAGGGCTAAATTTATCTTCCAGCATCCTCACTGACAACAGAGAGTGTAACAGCCCCCCACCCCCCACTCCCACAGTCCTCATCTTTCCGGACAGAAAATGATGGACAGTCAAAAATCAATGCAAGTCTTTCATTTTGTCTTGCACCAAAAAAAATTGCCATTTACCTGGGGGAAAACAGAGAGGTGCTAGCTCTTCAAGTAAACAAAGGTACAATAATACAGGGAACACTGTCATATTCAGCATCTGATTGTAAGCTGCTAACAGCGGTCTTGTTTTCAGCAACACCACTACTTTCTGACATGGAGAAGCTCATTTTAAAGCTTGAAAAAAAACCTCACTTGGAAAAACATGTTTTATTACATCATGCTGTGATATAACTTAGGTGCTGATTTTATAAAGGATCATCTACCTATTGCCTTGAACATTTTGTAAAAATGTAAATATAATACAAATGAGGGGAAAAAAACTACTTAACATTATTTGTTACAACTACAAATGTAAATACCTACTGAAAAATGTCTTGCTATTAGTAAAGCATCCACTTTGCTTTTGTTGATGTCATTCTCAAAAAAGAGAATTGCACCTCCTGCATTGCAGACTGCCCCCTCGCCAAAGCGCTAGCAACTCATCCCAGACGCAACATTAACAAGGCATTGACTCCGTAGCCATAGTTCCATCAGCAGTGTGCCGGTGATCATCTCCTGGGATGTGAGACTCCTCTGCTGACATTAAGCGGTTTGCACGCGCGCACACACACACACACACACACACACACATGCACGCACGCACGCTTGCGGACAGACCCCTCGCTGCCGGCAGAGTCGATCCACCCCGGGGTGCTCATCTGCCAGAGTGGCAGCATGGAGCTGACCAGCAGAGAGCGGCGGCGGGAATCAGAGCTGAGCGCACAGGCAGCCCATTCATCCTCACCCCCCCCCCCCCACCCGCCGACGTCTGCCGCCCGCCCGCCACACACACCGAGCCTTTCTAGAGCACACGCTGTACCACCGCGCAGCACAAAGCCTATCATGACTCAGTAGAACAGATGAGCGCGAACGGCAGAACGCCACAGAGCGCTCCGGAGACTAGCGGAGAGCGAAGTGAGACGAGCATCTGAGTGAGACGCTGGTGGAGGAGCCCGGGCAATCGAGGCACTAAGCGGTAATAATATCAATACCATTTACCTGGGGAAGGCAGGTCTCCTCTCCAGCCCTGTTAACACAGGAGATCCGTGAGGCTGCATGTGAGGTCGAGAGCGAATGAGTCACACAGGGAGCGAGAAAGAGATAGGGTGAGTGGGAGTGAGAGAGATGGAGAGAGAGAGAGAGAGAGAGAGAGAGAGAAATGTATGAATGAGCTAGTGCGATGACTGTGGAGCAGAAAAGGAGGTGAGGTTTCTGTGCACGGTGAGCTCACAGGTGACGTTGTACAGTGCCGTTGGTGATGAGATCTCTCTGCACCTCTCCCCTCCCTCCCCTCCACACTCCCTGCGCCAGCCCCGTCACAGTCATTCATTACCTCATTTTGTCAAGTGGCAAATCCTTATTGAGCTCCACCGGTTTTGTTTTTAATCTCAGCAGTTTACTGCATGGAAAAATGGAGCCAGTGCATATGCACTGACATGTTCCTAAAGCAGTTTTCCGCTCTCCTCGCAGCTCTGGGTTAGCAACCGGGATGGAAAGAATCAGGCCGCAGGTGGGAAATAAAAGAACGAAAGAAGAGGGCGCTCTGGCTGGAGCGGCTCTGGAGAACGTCTGCGCTTGGCCGGCCGTGTCCCGACGCGCGTGCCGGCTGGAAACCGCCCGGCCGCTCTGACTCACTCTCCTCGTTTTTTCCGCCTGCAGCTTCGACGGACCCCACGCGTCCATCGCCCCAGACAATAGGACTGTCTAAGGCAGGACGCGGAGTGTGCTTTGCTGTGTGCTTTGCTGGTTGCACTGCAGCAACCCTATTTTTCCCCTCTCTCTTTCGCTTTCTCTCGTTCTCTCCCTTTCACCCTCTCTCTCTGTCTTTCGACCTTCCTATCTACCTCCAGATGGGGCAAAGCTGGATAGCTTGAGGTGTCACAACATGATTGCAGTGCAGAGCGAGGGGGGCCACGGGAGGCCAGAGGCCAGAAGCCTCCCCTGGCAGTGAGCTCACGGACAGTGCTTCATCCAGCATGCATCTGTTCATTAGTCCCTGACTGAACCTGGGCCGCTACAGACAAGGCCATTCACCCAAACAAAACCCCAGCTTTCAGCAGCAGATTTACGGAGCCCTGGACTGGGTGCATAATGAGGACTAGGCAACAAGGGTGGGCAGTTGTGATAAGAGCCAGACTGTCTGTGTGCATGTGTGTGTATGTCTGTGTGTGTGCATGGGATTTATATTTAGCAATATAAATGTATCACTCCCATCCACGCCCTGATAGAAAACACCCATGGAGGCTGACGCCATCGGTCAGATGGAAGACCTCCTCACAGGCCACCTTAAATAGTCCCGTTCTCTTGCGCGACCTTAAGGCAAACAGAGGTCAGCCTCAGAACTCTTACCCGTGTCCTGCAGGTTGTTCTGCGTGGACGTCCCGCTGTTCTCTGCTCCAAAGGGAGACGTGTCCTGCCAGAGGACAAAGACACTATCAGTCTCACTCTCTGTGCAGGACAGGGTGAATATGCAGACGTCCTGCCACTATGATACTAAGCAGGCACATGTGACCTACAAGCAATATGGCACATGCTTGAAGTGTAGGTGTGTGTGTGTGTGTGTGTGTGTGTGTGTGTGTGTGTGTGTGTGTGTGAGAGACAGAGTATGTGTGATTGAGAGTACATACTGCACATGTTTAGTAAAAGAGGGTCTTTCATTTCCCTCTGAATATCCAGAGGAGCGACTGAGGGGGGTAAAAATACCCACCACCCGTCGACAGGAGTGGGAGCAGCATTCGCCCTACAAGCCCCACCCCACCCCACCCCACCCCACTCCGACCCGGCCCACCCCGCCCCACCCCATCAAAAAAACGCACACATACACAGCCTCGTAAAAACGAATAAAAAAACACTAATAAGCCCACACGTTCAAGCAGACATGAAAAAAACACCCACGCTTAAAACTGGGGCACAGACGCCCCTATGAACCCATCCAATTGCGACAGGAAAACCATGGTTTGACCACTCCTCCAAATAAAACTGCATTCTCAGAAACACCCCTCTGGGCATGGGAGGAGCCGCAACCAGGGGTGACAGAAGAGACCCCGGCTCTTCAAACACACACATACTGGCATGGTACGCCCCATGGCGAGGGCTTTCTGGTAAACCTGTTATTAACTGCTCCAACAACACTGTGTTTTGATAGTAAATAATACAGCCCATGTTTGTCAAGTAGTAATAGAACATGACTTTAGCTCCTATACTTGGGCTTGAAAGAAAAGGCATGCAATTGTGACACTTTTGTTGGGGGTAACCACATGGGGACCACAAGTATGACTTGAGCCAAATTCCAGCACTAACAGGGCAGCGCTGACAAGGCCTGCCGTTAAAGCAAAGAGAGGTCTTAACAAGCTTTCATAACACGTGAGTCACTCTTGTTCCAGTAAAAGTTGGAGAGAAGGCTGACGATCTCATTTCGCCGGTAATGACCGAGCTCGGCTTCGATGCCACTCCGCTGAGTGTACAGGAATAAGTCTTGATTAGCTTTCCAGAAGAAGCTTAGTATGTTTATATAGTACTGAAAATTGAGTAGGAAGAGTCCCACATCTAGTTCGACCATCAAGCAAATGAGGGGGAAAAATGGCGGGACTAAGAGCAGGAGAGGTTCTGTAGCACAGTTGTTGGAGGGAAAAGAGCAAAAGTGTGAGGGAATGAGGAACAGATTCTCCAGTCCCAAGCTGGAACAGCTTTTAGGATTCTCCACGGAAAATAAAATTCCAGGATTTAGACACACATGGGAATGTGAATATACTACAGGGGATGGCAGAGTGCTATAGCTCATATCTGAGATAAAGCATGGCAAAATGAGTAAATTCACTGTGTTGTGGCTCACGTGTTCCTTGTTATTCTGACGCAAATGTGCTTCCCAGAACCCTCGTGTTGAAAGGAAAAAAGTAAGAATCAGGAGTGTGACTCCCCCACCCCTCTCCGAAGTATAACTACTACTTCTAATAATAATAATAATACAGTTATATAGAGGGGAATAAACTCATAAATAATAACCAATAGCTTGTGCTTGCTGAATGTAATAAAAAGCACAGTGATTCCATGGTCATGGTGATTCCAGAAACACAGAAAACAGAAGGTGATGGATGGCTTACAACAACCTAGCATGTAGAAAGATTCATAAGATCCCCAAAATCATTTTAGTGTTAACATGATCTTAAATGAGAGCGTCTTCAATGTTATACTAACCCTAACTTTAAAAGCTGATCTTTTATGATGCTTTTGGGAAATCCAGGACAGATTATTAAAATTCTTATTAGAATTTTTCCACATTCGTTGGGAAAAAAACTGTGGTTTGGGAGCAGAATCTAATTTCAAGCCGTCCCATCTCCTACACACACTCTCGTCAAGGCACCAACCCATATGTGTGCTGTCTAGGACAGATTTACTAAGCTTCTAGCCTGCATCACTGGGTAGGCCCTGAACCAAAGCTCTGCCCAGAAGATGAAAGCTCACTTCTGCAGATTAGTCCATCAAACACCAAGAACCAGTAGCAAAACCTCGAATATCCTCCATGAAATAATGTTGGACTGTTATTGATCAGAGACTGAAATGAAGAGCTCCTTTTACACAACCGAGCTCTGAAGGGCAGTGGCCACTTGAAAGGGGCAGTGGACTAACATGACTAACAGTAATGGAACCTTTCAAAAGGCACAAAAGAAGTATGTTAAGGGAGAGTCTATAAACTGATAGCTATCAATTGAGCATAAGAATGACTCACTACATAGGGCTGCAGATGTAATGTAACTGAATCACTGAACAGATCAATGCTAACAATGTTAAGCAGGATACATTAGCTGTGAGCTAACACTACGCATGATCTAGTTCTTTGTGCCCTCCATGCCACTCTGAGCTGGTACCCATCCAGTACTAGAACTTCAACCATCTTTTCTGAACAAATTCCAAATAAAGGTTGTTTGTCATTGCTTATAAATGTAAGGTAGGTATGCAGTATACAATCTTTCATGCATACACCTGCTTTTGCTCCATATCTAACTCTAGAACTATCACTCCTACAAGGATTGGGTCAAAATATCACCCAATACACATCACATCAAGACCAATACAAGGTTGACTGCCCTTAAGTTTGCGGACAAAAAAAAGAAGCACATCAAGGGGTTTTGGACTGAAGGGTTTTTCTGGATCATTTCTTTAATGGCAGCCCAGGCTGCTCTGATACCAAGGTGATGTAATGCAGAGATGGACCAGACACGTGTTCTCTAATTTCAGCCACACTGAATCAACAGACAGGACAAGGGACTCGGCCAGAAACCTCGTGCCCCAAAATCTATAGCACTCATAAGACAAATAAAAGGTGTGTGGAAGGACTCGATAAGCTTAATAGCATGTACCATAATATGGCTATTATGGTTGTCTCTGTATATATTCTGTGTGTGTGTGTATATATATATATATGAGTCTAGGTGAGTAACTGCAGTGTACTGTAGTAAGAGATGCAGAGATATTCAAAATTGTAGCAAAGTACACAGAGTTCCCAGAGAAACAGAACATTTTCACCTAGAGGTCCTTCATCAGCTGTGCAAGCAGAGTCTTAATTTTAGATATATATATGGAGAGAGAGAGAGAGAGAGAGAGAGAGAGAGAGAGAGAGAGACAGTGAGAGAAGCATTTTATGAGTCCCTGGACAACACGCCTAAGCTACAGTTCACCTACCTTTGAAACATGAGAGCACAAAGAGAGAGAGTTATGCTGCTTTGGATGTTGCCTAGATAAACAAGGTCTGCATCAACTGTTGAGGAACCAGGACAATTTGATGGTAAGTGGGCTACTGGAACAAACCATAGATGGACAAGTTGGATAACATGGAGCTAATGGAATGTGACTATAAGAGCAAGCACAAACCAAATGAAAGAGGCTAGATGAAGCACATGAAGGAATTACGGATGAGGAGAAGGCCTTCATCCACGCTCACTGGCAAACAGTTATCCAGCTCTCATTGTCAAACGACGCTTCCTATCACAGACGCAGATGGATGAAAAAAGGCTTAAAGGTGCCGCTACAAACAGGCAGAAGATGAATAAGACTAGTCTTACTACAGTCATCCACCATGATAGGCTGCCCTACTGACCGACGGCGTGGCACGCTACCATCAGACAGTATGCTAGCAGAAATGGATGCAGAAATAAGTACAATCTCAATTAGCAGTTTAACCGAAACCAATGTTGCTGCAGTAGACAAGCATGAGCCACAGGCCACCCCGAATGGAAACAAAGGCTGAAAACCAAGACAACTCAAATGTAAATCAGCAAACTGTCAGAGCTCCAGAAGGGTATGAAGATCAACGATGATGCCTGGTTATAGAAGAACTACACTGGGTAGTGAAGCATGTGAGTCTGCTAAACAAAGGTTAACAGCACTGGCATCCAGACTGCAGAGATACAAGAAGTAGAAGCCAAAGGAGTAAATGCCTTCTTTGCCAAAGAACCATAGATGGGCAAGGCTGGATAACCAGGAGCTAATTTAATGTAATAAGAGGACATGAACCAACCAAAGTATACCGTGGATCCACCTAGAACTCAAACAGCACAGTAATAGAACATCATACAGTGGAATGGATCATGACATAACACCAGTGCACAGTGGTTAGGAGATCTCAAAGCAGAGCACCACAACCTTACAGAGCAGGAACTAGTCAGCAGTACAACAGCACATGTCCAAGAGCAGGTCAGAAACATGAAGAACTGAGTAGCACCTGGCCCTGACATGATCCATGGCCGACTAGTTATAGAGGCTAAAAGCTCTGCAAGACCAACTAGCAGAACAAATGAACCACCTGCTGAATGCCAGCTCCTATCCAGGCTGGCTAACAGAAGGTAGGACAGTGCTGGTCATGAAGGACCAAACACCATCCAATTAGGAAAACTAGCCACCAAGCTGAATGCTCATGTGTGCAAATAGATAAGCATTACACAGAAGGGGATTGTAACAACACCGGAGGTGCACAAATGGATACTTCACAAATGGATACTTCATTGTCAATAGACCATAAAGATCTTCATCCAGAACTCAATGGAACACTGGACTTCAACAGTGTTATTGGCTGGACTTGACAAGTGTGATTGGCTAATAGTAAAAAGAGGAAAAGTAATCGGGACAGAGGGAATTAAACTTCTGCGGGGCCATATAACAGATCTGGAGGAGAGCTAAATATTACCTGGAGATTTTGCAATCACATGGGAACTATGAGGTAGAAACAAGAAGGACAGCAACATCTAAGTTCCTTCACAGGGTAAGGCAGGTCCTCAAGAGTCACTTGAATGTGAACAAAAAAAAACCAAAGTCCTAAACACACATGCCCTGCCAGTCATAAAATATCCAGTAGGCACAATGAGCTGGCCAAGGCAAGAGCTGGAAGCTGCTGACATCAACATCAGAAAACTCGCAATGCATGAGGCACTCCTTCCAATATCCAACATCCAAACACTGTACACAAGCCAGAAGGAGGAGGAAGGGGCCTTTAACTGTATCCAATATCCAGGGTGAGACACCAAACATCCATGAATACATCCAGACACTGGTTCCCAAGGATGAGCCAATGAGGGAGTGCCTCAGAATTAGTGGAGGTGCTATGGCAAGGTAAGCCCCTCCAAAGTAAGCCATCAACAGACAGCAGTGGCACATCATCAACAGACAGCAGTGGCAGACATCAGACAGTCTGACCAATCTCTGGAAAAGGCAGGACTGAAGGACAGCAGAGAGTCACTAAGCATGGCAGCACAAGATCAAGCACTAAGCACCAGGTCAATCGAAGCAGTCTGACACCAGACATGACACAAGATGCAGACTGTGCATATGAGCCTCTAAGATAATCAAACACCTAATAGCAGGATAGAAGATACAGACAGTAAAAGCACACACCAAGAGACACGAGCAAGTGGGGAGGGGCATATACAGGAACATCTGCAAATGCATGTGGGAGGAACCAAAATGGGAGGAACTGTGGAGATCCAACACTCTCTGCGGTTCTGTGGTTGGACTTGAGGGTGTCCAGCTCATTTCAAGGATAAGAACCTGAGAGATCTCCAGATCCAGACAAACAATTAATGGTGAGCCAACCAGAGACTGCCACATTAAATAAGACGCGGAGAACAGTAGTAATTTTGATAAAGCAAGGAATAAGAAAAGTTGGAAAGATGCTTGAGACTCAAAGAAGAATAATATATAGAAGTAGTCAAAATGGAGCACTGTGCTTGCACAGCTGATGAAGGACCTCAGTCTGAAACAACCTGTTTCTCCTGAAACCTTGTGTACTTCACTGAAATGTTGACTACCTCTACATCTTTCCCTATAGCACACTGCAGTTACTCCCGTGAATCTTCTTTACACACACACACACACACACACACACACACACACACACACACAATGCAGTATACTGGTATACTGCAGTGAATAGTTCAATATATTGTGCCATAACAAAAGCAAATGCAAATCTCTTCCACATTACTTATTAACTTTTAGAAACAATAGAACATTTCAATAAAGCAAGAGAGCACATAGTACGTGTAGCTGCTGGAAGAAATCATGAACAGTAAGACCTTGTGTGTGCATGTGTGTGTGTGTGTGTGTATGTGTGTCCTTCTGCTGTCCTTCCTTGTACCTAACCGGCTGCTCTCTCCACAGGCTGAAGAGAGAGAGAGCCACACACAGAGGGAGAGAGAGAGTTTGAGAAAGCTTGCTGTGCCAATAGACATACGTTGAGGTCAAAAAGAGACCAATCTCTTCCCTGCCCAAAGGGCATGCTCTCTCTCTCTCACTCTTACACTCTCTCTTACTCTCACTCTCTCTCTCTCTCACCCCCACACATCCACCCACACCTCTTCTCACTCTTGTTAATGAGGATGAGACCCAATTTCCGTTCATGCCGTCCTAAGCCAATGGCCAGTAGGAGTGCAAATGTGTTAACATTGCGGGGGAAGGAGTATGACATTTAAGTAGTCCCCATCAGGGAAATCCCTTTCATTCATGTACAGTTATCATTCAGCGCCTGGATCTCTACCGTGCCCTTTACACTTCAGAAGATGCAGGCAACATGTAGACCGCCTTGTGCCAAATTGCTGCTGTGACTGGAAATACCTAGGGACGATGGAACCAAAATGACTAAGGTTCTCTCTCAAGCAAATAAAATAATGTGTTTGTGTACTGGTTCATTTTAGAGAAAGATGGCAGTGTTGATTTTGGGCCTGCTGTGGGTTATTGAGTCTGGAAGATAATTTCCTTCAGAACACAACAACCCAATATAAGCTGCCATTTAATGTGGATGGTTATCAGCATCATGACATTGAGTGGAGCTTTGCAGAGAAGAATCATCTCACAACATGAGATTCTAAGGTTTTTTCCCGGCTTCCAGCAGTGGACTACATTATCAGATACTTCCCCAGGTCTGCTTCACTTAACTCAGGTGTACCGAAGTCTGCCACCCCGAAGTCTCAGCCCTTTTGCCTTCCAGAGCACCATACCGACTGTCAGCCAGGGGACAGTGCTAGATGGCAGTGCATCCATAAGTGAGAGTAGCATGAATGTCTAGAGTGGTCTCATCATAAGAATTGCCTTTGGCTGGACATCTGAGGAACCACAATAAACAGAAAAATGGGCCTGTATCCATTTTTTTGCAACCTAGGATGATGAGTTAACGTAATGAAGTAAAAAATAAATCACCCCGAGACCAGCTATATCATGTCCATCATCCCCTTGGAGAGAAACAGCTCCAGTCTACTCAGAACTGCTGTCATCAGACTCTGGAATGAGCTTCCAGATAAGCCTTAGAGCAGTTTTTGACTTTTATATCAGGCCCCCAAACACACTTGTTTCATTAGTTTCATTGTTTTTCTTAGGACCTCACCTTGCATTCCTGAATTATAGGGCAACTGTTGATGATTTTTATAAAATCACATTTTTACTGTTGTTTTTAGTGCTTAATTTACCAGGTTTTTTTTACTGCTACTTGATTACTGTCATCTGCTGGGACTTTGGTTAACTTAATCAGCCGTGTAAAAGCAGGATTTGAAATCAAAAACGGACCAGCTGTAAAACCTGGCAAAAATTCTAAGCTGTGCAAAGTCATGGCTGGTGATTCACCAAGGTGCTTTCATGATGCCTCACAATCAGTGCTCATGTATCATTTTAAAATGTGCTAAAGGAACCAGCAGATCTGCTCCTGGAATTGAAAACACTCTTACTTGTCTGCATGGAATAGGTTTAATTTCTCCTGAACTATACTCGTATCAAGTGTGGAGAAATCAAACTCCATTTTGGCTCTGATGACACTCGCTCAGAGTGCCATTTGGGCTCTGGGCCTATCAGTTTCACAATCGAGGCTTTATTCCCCTGGACTAACTGCGAGGGCTTTAAGGGTGATTACAGAGGGATTGTCTTAAGTAACCACAGAGCGAGGAGGCACTGTAAGTTAAATCTTATGCTGGCAGAACACTCTTAACAAAGAGTGGTGTTGAGTTTCACTAAGAGTTACAGTAAAGCTAGTTAAGAATCAGGGTTGGGTTTAACATAATATTTGGGATTATTAGTCAGGGATTTTAATAATGCTACTGACATGGTCATTTCAGGTTATACACCCAGAGAGGTAAATTGTAATTATGACCATAAAAACATCTGAGCCATTACCCACAATACACAGTACCATGTACTTCCCTCTTTTCTTCTTTTGTTCACTCCTGTCAGTTACTGAGACACTTTTAGAGATGACATGACAGGTGCAGTGTGACAACCAGAGGCACGGCCCAAGCCAAAGTCCAACCTGAACCTAAATCAAAGGTACCGCCTCAGGCAGGAAGGTGGCGGGATGAGGCAAGATCCTAGTCATTGGCAAATTCCATGATGTTCGAGTGCACTAGGCACATCTCTGACAAAACAGCGCCAGACAAACATGGCCACTGGCTTTCTCGGGAGCCGCTGGGGAGATTCCCTGCACAGGCAAGGCCTGCCCATCAGACAGACGGAGAGCCACGGGATAAAAAAAAATAAAAATTCCCGTGGGCTCTTCCATGTTAAGGGAGCAGGGGAGGTGGGTGCTTTCCATGCATGCCAGACAGGGGGAAGGGGTGGCCCGGCCCGTTCCACCACAACAACACATTCCTCACTATGTGGATCGCCGATGGTCGCGTCAAACAAAAGCTGGGAAGGCCTGTGAGCACGCCAAAGTGCCGATGTATAGTATGTGTGGTTACATGACAGCATGCAGATTGGATAACAGCATCATATGGATCCGAGAACAGCTTAAACAAGAATCTCCCATGTGGCTGGTGAGAGGGGGCTGTCTGATTGGCCAGTAGCCTTGAAATGCAAATTTTAATTCTACACAGCATTACAGAGCATGTTCAATGTTTTACAATGGTGCTAAAATGACTAACAACATCAAATAGCAGACACAAATGTAATACAATCTGGCCAACAGATTGAATACTTTTTTGTTTTTTTACACATTCAATTTGTTACCATGCAGGTATTATTAACAAAGGTATAACAACTATCTTATTCCTAAAGTAAACAGTTTACTAGCTGGAAGCCACTGGTAAAGAGTATCATATATACTATGTCTTATCATAATATATTATATATTTTTATTTTAATGCAACTATATGATTATATAGTAATCATGGGGGGGGGGGGGGCATTCTATTCTTACACACACACACACACACAAAAAAAAAGTGCTTACCTACTATATTCCCAAATGCACCTGAATTTGATACAAAGGCATCCTACCACATCGTTCAGTCTAGAAATGTCAACTAAATTCAAACCTACTGTTAACCTCTGCTAAGATTTCGGAAATAGCGCGTTTGTCCTGAAATACCCCCTGTGCGAGAGCCCAGACGTCTCGTTTTCGTTTTGGATGACAGCTTATACTAGTGTTTAGGTATTGAAAATCGAAGAGCTCTCGAGTTGTTGATGCACTTTGGGCATTTAGACTAGCCAGGCAACATCTTATTTGACCATATGAGCTTGCTCGTGTAGATAGGTGTGAGAATATGGGCCAAAGCAGGAACTAAGAAACATCACTGGACCGTAAAGCCAAACAACACACGATTGCTTGAGGTTTTGTCCTTTAAACAAAAGATATATATTCCGCTGTTCTTATATAATTTATAACTTAGAATTTTAGCAATATAAACTCGATGTGCAGTGAAGAAACAGCCTCGATGTAACAAAGGCGATGGATAACCCGAGCTCGGCGCATCCGTCCACTGAGTGGAAAAATGCAGCTGACATGCGGTGACATTAACATCATTCCGACATCGACCGTTGTTTAAGCCAATCCCGCCTTCTGCGAGGAGCGCCTGCGATTATGTAACGTTATCGATGATTTCATCTCGCTGCAAACAATACCGGGAACAGCGAATCCTCCCCAACCCAACGGTGCTCCGTGGAAAGATAATGTCACACTTACCTGGAGTTAGCGACACAATACACGTCATCGGCAGTTATATGAAGCTCCGTCTATAAACATATATCCCATTTTTGCTTATTTATTAAACCTAATAATGTGCATCTGACCTCCATTTTATATTACACGCAAAGATTATGATACTGGTATTCCAGATGCTGATGCTAGCAAAACGACGAATCGAACAAGCACAAGCAAGAACAAGCAAGTAAACTGTAACGGCTGTCTAATTCAGAAAATAATGGATCTGAAATCTAGTGTTCAGTGGCCGGTAGTAAAAACTGCAGTCAACAAGAATGAGCTTTTAACTCATGCTCTGTCTCAATGAAACCGGTAATCTTTTTCAGACTCACTTCATACTGGCGATGTTTCAAGCTTGCGGTGCACTTGCCTGCACCCGTGACTGCAATTTTACATTTTACTAAACGGCATCAAATTTAACACGTAGGCTAGTCTACTTTTTGGTCAAAGCAGGTTTTACGCATGCAGCATGGTTCGGGTCAAAAGGGGTCCCGGCAACGCAGGACTGTCCGAACTTAACTGTTTGCAGTCCTGAGGGCCGCCGACTCGCAATACAATAAATAATAACAATAATAATAATGTGTTGCACTAAGGAAGCAATAACGGGAAGCGAGACTTAAATCTATACCTGAAAGCGTGGCTGCTCCCTCGCCATTTACTCTTCGAAGGACTCGCAATCAGGTCAAGCCGAAGTCCAAAGAGGCAGGTTTCGCTGATGGTCGGACATACCTCCCGCCCCGTCCTTCACTGGCACAGGAGCACTGCAATGTCCCTCAGCTGGCCCGCGCTACGAACACGCTGCCGCGCGCCACACCAGCCCGCACGAGACCGAGGAACCCACGCCCCCTCGCATGGGCTGTCAGTGCAGTACTGACTGTGAGTGCTGTATCCCTTCGAGCAGTACCTAGCCGGCCTTTGTTCTCAAATCCTACCACCATCCTACCACCGACCAAGTCTCCCAGTCTTTCTTACCTACGTTCGTTTAATACCGACATGTTGCTGTTCATCTGGGCTTGGCCATATTATTGGCCGCCACCGACCTCGGTCTACAGTAACAACTGTATCATATGGCTTGCCAATGTAATCAAAACCCTTCCAGTCCCTATCAATAAAAAAAAAGAATTTCCCCTTATCCTTAATATACAAATTAGCCACTTACCAGAGAATATTCATCGCAGTCAAACAAAGGTCATTCCATTTCATTGGGATACCTTTGGTAACAGACAAATTAAAAGTCGTCAACTATTTTTAGGCAGCTGCACAGCCTATTTCTACGGCGAGGGCCCTTTACAGTCTGTCCCTAGTGTGCCAACCATTTTGTTGATCCTCAAATGATTTCCAGTGAACGCCAAAAGACATAATGAACACCACTGAGACGAGTTATTTTTGTTGTCAACAGCGTGCATGGGTGCTGTTTTTCCATCTGAACTCCCATGATGCCTTTCCTAAGTGTCAAAGGCAGGAGAGTTAAGCCTCTCATGAGTTAATATGCTGTATGTGAAGGCAGTCGAGGTCTCCAAGCTGCCGGGGTTTCTTTTCCAACCTGTTCCCGGCAGGAATACTCCTGCCACTAGCCTTATGCCACTAGCCCATAGGTGCAACCTACCCTGCAACACCCTCCAGTGACCCAGTGCACACACGATGGGCACCTTAAGCAACCAGCAACTTTTCTCCATCTTGTTCATGCTATGGCGCAGTCCATGGTCATATAACAGAATTAGATTTGCCCACTGCTGTCTGCTGAATGTGTGAGGGGGACACTGCTATTGACAGACAGTCATGAGGAGTGACGAATGCTGGCTGACGGAGGGAGGGAGGAACGAAGAGAGGGAGGGTGAGTCAGTCAGACAATAAAGGAAACTAAAAGACAGCCAGGCAGGGTCTGTGTTATGACAGGGGAAAGGGGAGTTCCACAGAGCAGGGGGAATCCTGGGGACTGGAGTTACTGGCTTCTGCTGACACAGACAGGAAGATATTTAATCCGTAGAGAGGAAAAAGGACAACCCACTACTATCTACATTACTCGTGTTGGTGATAAGTGCACAGACACCAGCATGTGTTTTACTGTTGCTGACAAGATGTCTGTCTGAGTTTAGATCAATTGGAGTTCATTTGAGTTAGCTGGAGTTAAATAAAGATGGAGTTACATTCGGTTCTTAATGAAATCAGATGAATTTCGCATATTTTTGAGACATCATTTAGACGGTGTGTCTAAGATGCAGGGAATGTCTTTATTGATGTGGAAACATAGAAACCAAAATTTGACCTAGATACTGATTGTGCTCTGTTTTTGTTTTTCTATTTCTCTCGCTGTCTCTCTCTCTCTCTCTCTCTCACACACACACACACACACACACACACACACACACACACACACACACACACACACACACACACACACACACACACACACACACACACACACACACACACACACACACACACACACAGCTATAATTCTAAGAAATAGAATGTTGATTTACAGCCAGTTTCACATGCTCCCATTGTAAGAGCCATATGACAGAATGGACCCTTAGCTTAAAGGGCAGACATTTGGAAACTCATAGTTCCCTTTCGCAAATTAAATGTATCCTAGATCTCTCCAGTGCAGAATGATATGCAGTATGAATGTGGGTCTTGCTTTCACCCAAGTTCACATTCCACAGAACATCACTTTCACATTCACCATAAACAGCTCTTGCCAAGTGTGTGTTTTCATGTAGTGTGTACAACAACAGTTCACCATGGTTATGTGTCAACTCAAAGATCCTTCAGCAATGGAAAAAACTCACCTGCCATTACAATAGTTCTTTATCTCACCAGGAATACAGCAGGCTTACAGAAACGCTCGCATGGGTGCGCACACACACACCTATACAAATTTACAGTGTAACACTGCACTGATCACACTATCTCTAAGCACCAGAAGCAACAGTAGTGAGTTTGCGCAGCATAAAGGAAACACAGTGTTTTTACCTAATAAATGGGCAAGACCAATTCAATTTAACCATTTAATAATGTGTGTAAGATTGTTAGTACCAAGTACCAAATTGTGCAAAGTAACAAGAAACATTATATAATCATATATATAACAACAATCCACTTCCTTCAAACTGATACAATGAACGCTGATTTCCTTATTTTGGTTAATATATTTGGTTTATATAAAAAGCTTTTTAAAAAATCAAATCAATGAATATTTTTCTAGTGACGTTTGGCACAGCTGACTCATTTCTACATGATGGAACATAGTGTAAAAATAAAATTACAAAGCCTAAAACTACAAACTCCATTGTCTTATGAGGCCTTGTATCCTACATATACACATTCTGGTACACAGAATGATTATATGATCACAGATATGAACTATAGTTCCATTCTTGATATTGTATAGATGATTTGATTGTTTGTAAGTGTTTTTTTCTCTCTCATAAGCATCTTTTTTTTAGAACTAGACAGCTTCTCTGAGGCCAAATGGATTTTGGGTGCAAATCAGAAGCACTAAAGGGATAAAGATTTAGATTGAGATTTTGACTAGTGGGGACTCACTGGCCACACTGGCTGAACATTTGAGCTAAGCAGCACAGAAACAATGACACCAGTGGCTTCTCTACCGTAAGCCCAGTAACTGTCCTGTAATGTAAAGTGTGACCTGAAAGTAAAGGGTATCATCAGACCTAATGTACAGGATTGATTTAGGGAAGAATTTCTGCCTTTAAAACGTCTTTCTTAAGAGAAATGGGTTCCACTGGTGTGGTAAGACAGATGGGAACCTGAAGCCCACAGCGGCATTTAGCTGAAGTCCCGGTCCGAGAGTATGAGTGGAGCCACAAGGGTCCAGAGGTAGAGGGCCAAGGCCAGCCAGCTGGAGCTGATCTTCACCCACACTGCAGGCATAGTGCTCTGCATGGCCTGGTAGTCCGAGTTCGGCCTTTTAAGTGGAAGGATGGAAGAGAAAGTGAGAAACAGAGACAAATAACAGAGTTATGTACAAGAGACCAGCCTACATCAAGGAGACCAATAAGATTAAAGACCAACCATCAGCACTGAACCATTAAAACCTCAGTCTAATGACTAGTTACCTTTCTGAATATTTTGTTTTGGTTAATTGTTTTGACCATTTGGTTTTTAACATCTCAATCAAGCTAACCGAAGTCTCAAAACCCAGTCTAGACACTCACTGGTACCAGTTGGTGAGGGTCATCATGATGTAGAGAGAAGCCAGGAGGAGACAGAAGTGGAAGAAGGAATAACTGTAGGTGACTCCGTCCTCCTCATTGTCCACGGTGTGCCTGGCCTCGCCCTCCGCCACAGGCTCCTCGGCGTCAGACGCCAGACCCTGCACCTCCTCTGTCTGCATCAGCCGATTCACCTGCGAGTTGTTGGATGATCGGATGCTGCAGAGACACGGGCCGGGGCCGGGGTCGACAGACTGTGAGCGTGCGGGTAGAAACCAGGGCCATAGACTGCATCCAGGCTACTGTGATGCAGCGATCTGAAGGCATTGGTTGAACTGCAGTGATATTGGGATGGTAGAATCGATGGCATATCAAACAATATGACAATTTTTTTTTTTGTTGTTGCCAAAATAAAATTATTGGGCCATTTTCAAAAACTGAAAATCCAATAAATCCATATGAAGCTAGGAGTATTTATATAATCTACATTGCAATAGTGCAGACTCATAATACAGTCTAGTTTTGTGTTACAGCAGTAAAAATATAATTATTTGCAAATAATAACAAAGTTATTATATTTAAACCAAGTCGATTTGTGGTGGATCTCTTGGAGGCTTCACAATGCACTAAATCGAGGCTTAAAGAATCGAATCTTTGTCAGTGTGACACGCCTTCAGGGACGGAGCTGGAAGCGGCAGGCGCAGGCCTCGCTCACCTGGCGTACAGCGTGCAGAAGAGGAAGATGACCAGCCCCACAATGCCCTGGGCATCCCACCACTGCACCTGTCCCGGGGGCACGGTGGTGGAGGGGGCCGCGGTGGTGGAGGGGCTGTTGGTGACCAGCTGCAGCAGGCTGGGGTTACACTTACGGTCTGAAAGTGAGGAAGAGAGGACAGTGTTCTGTGCGAAATACAACACATGAATCTGATATAACTAGCTGAACTCCACAGGCAATATACAGCATAAATATTGTCTTTATTTGTCTGTATCTGCCATTGCTGGGAAGAACTTTTACAGCCAAAATTTAAACAAATCCTAGTTTAAATGAGAGACCTCTTAACCCTTGCCAGTTACAGTGGATTTAAGATAGCGCTGAACCTAGCAACCACTACTGTCTGCTTAGTAACAGATGCAATGCTCAGAGAGCAGATCTGCATCCCTTTTCAGAGGAAAATAATATTTATATTTCTTGTTGCTTTCATTTCATGCTCTATAAGAGCAAAAAGGATTCAAGGTTCAACACAAAATGGCACTCCAGATCCCCAGAGCAGATCAGAGCCCTGCAGGACGGCAGTTAAACACACTGCTGAGGTGAGGGGACCAACATTAGAACAAAGCTTGACACTCATTGAGACCAAAAAGGGGACAATTTGCCTTCCTAAAAAGTTGAAGTAGAAATGTAAGGCACAGGTAGAGCAAGCAGGACAGCAACCGAGTTACAAACAAGTCAGGGTGGCCACTGGGAAATTTGTATTCCAGTTTGCATTTGAGACTTACTGGGGTTGTTGGTCATGGCAGACCAGGTCAGGTACATGGTGTACAGTGAGATGAGAGAAGACTGCAACAGGCCAGAGCTAGGCTGGGCTTCCTGTGGAATTCGTGCACACGCACGCACACATACATACACACACGCACGGACACAAAGATGCGTATACGCATACACATGCATGTGAACACCATGCACGCACAAGCACACGCACACAAAGATGAAGATGAACATGCAGCCTTCAAATGCTATAAATGAATTTCAATGGGACAACCACAGCTGTCATTTAGTGATTTAAGATGAATCTATGTTAAGAAAACCTAGTTGGTAATCACTGATCTTAAAGCTTTAATTTATAAGGAGAGAAACAGAGAGAAGGGAAAGTGAGAGAGAGTGAGATAGACAGAGAAGGAGAAAGAGAGGGGGGAGAGGGAGAGAGACAAAGAGAGAGACAAGGAGAGAGAGAGAAGGTAGAGAGAGAAGAAGGAAGGGAGAGAGAGAGAGAGAGAGAGAGAGAGAGAGAGAGAGAGAGAGAGAGAGAGAGATATGACTACCTGTACTTTAGGGAGAATGGAGACAACTGACACTATGATACAGAAGATAAAGTTCAGGCTGATGAAGACTTTGTGCTCAGTGCAGTCATCTGGCTGTGTGTAGAACACGTAGAAGAGAACCATCACAGTGAAGGCACAAGCATAGTGCACAACAGTGAAACCCAGGAGAGCTGTATAACACACACAGGCACACACACACACACACACACACACACACACACACCAATAAAACACAACAGAAATGGAAATGTTGATACTGTTTAAACATGCAACATTGTTTCGGCTGAAAATAATTCAGAAGACACGTGCGCTTCTCTCGACAGCCAATGCTGAAGACAACAAACCCACACCGTTCTAAACTCCAGCGGCAATCCGCTTTCCTCTGACACATAACCACTGCCCCAGGTTATGGGGTCCTAGCCATGGCAGTGTGACCAGTGATGACCAGTGTGCTGACCATACCTGCATACCAGCATCTGCTTCCGTCCTCCGCATTCTCCACCCATTTCTGGTTCCAGGTGTGAGCGAAGTCCACCAGCAGGACCAGCTGGATGAGGATGAAGATGAAGGATCCCACCACTCCAAAGTAGAACCACACTGTAATGGGAACCAGCATGAGCTACCACTGGACCAGAGTGTAATCTGTTAGGACATGATATTATAGTGCGTTACCTTACTTGAAACACGTACATACACATGTCCGGGTTTAGTTCTACAACCATGTGGACAAATCACGTATTTTTAACATGCCTAAACTTTCTGTTTAACAAAAGTAAAATTAACATGTCTGTACACAAACTTACACCTTTAGCTAATAACCAGGTTTAGATTGCTTGTCTAATCTGATCAGTTGAGGAGGAATTAAATCTAATTTGTGCACTGGAGCCTGTATACTGCCCTACTGCACTAAGCAAAACAGGAGGAGGCCCAAGGTGTACAAACTGAAGTAAACATTTAATTAACTCTAAGAACATAAAAGATAAACCTGTGTTAAATGTCCCATCTGGAATGAAGAAAGCTCCCACGGTTATGCCAATCAGTATCAGGAACTTGAAGAACCAGAACCTGAAGGACACACACACACACACACACACACACACAGGCTAGCACGAACACCATGTGATGACTGCATCATCCGCAGCAATTCCAAATGAAAACACAGTCCATGTGACAATCATGAATTTCCCACAAACCAAATAAGAACAATGTCCACTAGAGGTCAGCAGTGTTGCTCAAATTGCAAGGGGGAACAGCTTGTACCAAGCACAGTGCTTTCTTCCATGTTTTTTTCTAAAAACAGTTTAACTAAAACTCTCACCCTGAAATAGTTTATGATGTTATAATAGTGCAGTCCAAGCTACGTCTGAGCATCTGTCTTGTAACACACTTTGAAAAAATGACCTTGTTTGTCAGAAAGCTGGTACATGGTTGAAATATTTGAGGATGATAATGATGACGACCATACCCATTCTGGATGGCAGCCCGTGGGTCCTTGCTGCTCCGCACTCGGATCATGATAATGGAGAAGAGAAAGAAGAAACAGACCAAGGCAAAACACATCCTGTACACAGACTTGTAGCCCACGATGACCTCACAGTTCACCTTGCCTTCAATGCCAGGTATAACCGTACCCCCTTGACAAAATCCAGGAATCTGCGGAGAACGAACGATTAAACAAAAATGTAAGACAAAAAAGATGTTTTGTCCAGGCTTTTGTTAGAATGCATGAATGTCTTTTTTTCCAGTCAAAAATCTTTGAACGATCAGAAACGTTTACTACATTAGTGTTGAAGACCCAATCCTATGAAAGTCAAGTTTTTAACCTTGCAGGAGCCATTTTCCAGAGGCAACCAGTTACTTTATTTTTCTTGTGTTTAATCCATTGACTGTGTACAACAAATCTGCCGCGTGCTAGATAATGTAGGACAACGTTAACCTGCCAAGTTACACCATGATTCATATCAAATGCCCACAGGACATTGTACATAGCTTAGGGCTGTAAGGACAAAAGTAAGTCTTTATTTATATAGCACTTTTCTACAATAAATCTCAAAGTGCTTTACAAAGTGCTTTACAAAGTGCTTTACAAAGTGCTACCTGGTGAAATACATTAGAGTAAACATTCCTTTTGACATTTTGAACTGTAGCTAATCCACTGAACTGGATGATGGCTATATTCATTCCGATAATTCTGACTGAAAACAAATGTTTATTTGCTCCTTGGGCACTGTGTTCCTTAAGTACCTGAACATGTTTCAGTAGGGGTAATGTTAGTAACGTTAGTAGAGATATAGTGTAGTACAATATTGGTTAGATTCCAGAGACCTTCTACAGTGTTCAAAGTGTTCCTTCCCACTGGCACATCTGGATATTTATCTTTAAAACATGTATATAAATCAAGCCAGATGCTCATGTTATCTGTTGCTGTTATGTTTCTAACATTGCAGACAGCAATCTGATACATCTGATACATCGACTTATAGGCGGCCCTGAACAATTTGCTCTCCTAATTCTCAGTTGGTTTATGGTTCAGTCATGTATGAATTATTCCGCTCGCCACTGTGTGGCATATCGTAACCAGCGATACAGAAAACAGTTTTGTGTGTTTGAGTTGAAGGTGACCAGGTAAGCGTGGATGGTGGAGAGGTGGGCGGTGTTGGAGGCGAGCGGTGGAGGGGTGGGTGTAGATAAGAGACGAGCGGGGGAGGGGTGGGTGTAGATACAGACAAGCGGTGGAGGGGTGGGTGGAGTTAGAGGCAAGTGGTGGAGGGGTGGGCAGAGATAGAAATAGGGACTATTTTTCAAGGGGACACTTGCAAGTGCCTTTTGTTGCGATCTAAATACTGTGTTAACAACTTTTTTAAAGCTCCCATGCTATGGGAGCACAACAGCTCTGGTCGTGGGGGCGGGCTGTTTGAATGGCTCAGGGCTCACCTTCTGCAGCTGAGTCTCCATACCAGGGAGGATCATGATGATGGACACGACGGTGCCAAGTAGCAGGAAGAAGGAGAAGGCCAGGCGGGTTATAGTAGAGTTAAATGCGGAAGGGCAGCAACTGGACAACAGGCACGGGGCAGAGCCACACAGACATGACGCCTACAGGAGAGACACATACTACAGCAATTATATTATTACATGATTTTATCATAATTAGCCCTTT
Source organism: Electrophorus electricus (assembly GCF_041902795.1). Classification (NCBI taxonomy): domain Eukaryota; kingdom Metazoa; phylum Chordata; class Actinopteri; order Gymnotiformes; family Gymnotidae; genus Electrophorus; species Electrophorus electricus. The sequence continues at coordinate 28,589,518 of NC_137502.1, forward strand.
ATAACCATGGGGAAAATATTTATATCCTTCTTACAACAGTGGCTAAACTAATGACAGTCATGAATGCAGCTATGGAAACCACCACATTCGGATACACTAGCCTACTGTAAAAACACTTAAGAATCAACTATTTTGATCTACTGAAACCAAACTGATGTCATCAGAAAGTTTGCTATGACTTTTCCCGAAACCGGAAAAACCGGAATTCGCCACATTAAGCAGGAAAAGAAACTTTCTTAGACCACTTTAGAAAACACCGAAGTAAACTATCTCTATAAATATTACTTTAAGTAACACCATTCTCTTAAAGTCGACATATCACACAAGCAAAGAAATTAACTTCATGTAGCTTTTTTAAGTACTTACGCAGCTCGCAAGAGAGCACAATGCCATACACGCACCCATTATTACGGTGGTGCACTCAAACTACGACATAACACGGAAGCTACTTCCCAACGAGAGTATTCATCAAATGATCAACCAGACGATCACGATTGGTTAGACGTCCTAAGCGCTTTGCTAATGGACCAATCAGAATTTAAACTGTTCAAACAACGTACATGGCACAGCTGCTTAAAATTCTTAAAGATTTTTAAGATTTCTCTTACATATTTCTTTTTGTGTGAAATTCTCTAAAGACTGTTTAAATATAAAGTTAAAATATAACTACTTAGTTACACATCATTATCTGCTTGAGAATTGAAACATTTCAGTACTTTCCTAAAACTACTAAGTATAAAAGTGTCTTCATATTTTGGCAAGATATATGCTTAGTTTTCACTATCTTTGAGTGCTGGTTACATGTTAGGCACAATGTGAGCAGGCTATAGCCTCTTTAACTCATAATAATTCATAGACACTAAGACTGCAATATTGTCTTTCACAGATAGACCTAATCAGCCCACATTATGAATTTAAAGTAGATCTGTTGCAGAATCCTTAAATTATGACATGGAAATAAAAAACAATGTAACTGGCTGAACATACTGCATTTTGCTAAACAATTTTAGCGTATGTGTATATAAAGTGCAGTTAATAAAGAATAGGATGTTTTCTTCCAAGCTTGTTAATGTCATAAACAAATGAAAAGCCATGTGTGCAGATTTTCTTTAATGTAAGGTTAATTTAAGATAATAATTTCTGGAAGCTTCTGCTGCCAGCTGATGACACAAGATGACACACTTATTATTGGTGCATTTGAAATGCAAAAAGATTAAATTGGTCTCCTTTGCAGAAAACACCAAATTTACATTTAGATGTGGGAAGGAAACATCAATATTACATAACAGATGCTATCTCTTCATTTATCTAGAGAGAAGCAGCAGTCTGAACTATTGAAGCTCAGTGTTAAACTTTATTTAATCATCAGTCAATTTGTTTTAAACAGTTTTAGCAGACTTTTTTTTTTTCTTCTGGGGAGGATCTATTAAAGGAAAGGTTGGAAAGAAAAGTCTAAGTTTTGCACTGCCAAAGCCCATATTAGAACACAAAGCCATTTAATGCTTTGAAATTGTATGCAAAAGAGGATTATAAATAAATATTACAAATAAATATTAATAAATGTGAACAGAAAATTTGTTATTCTCCCCAATGAACTTGCTGAAATCTTGATTTATTAACTTGCCATTAACGCCATCCAGTGCCACTCTAAATTCAAGATGTGAAAGAAAAAGCAAATATGTGATGTTACCTGTAGCTATACAGACAACAAAGTCATTGCAAAGACAAGCTATGAGCAGAAAGCTTTAGCCTGAAGTGTGGCTGGAGGGGGCTGACAGACCTGCCTGCTCTCTGCTGGAGAATGTTGCACCAGAAGTTAGACAGATATCCTAAAGAGTAGCGTCAAGGTCAAAATCTCAGTTGGGGTGTATTCTTCCATCTGGCTGTACAGACTAATTGCCATACAAGTAATACAGTTAGAGATGACTAGTAGCCTTTAGCATTTACACAACATGGCAACTGTTGGGGTGGGATGGGGGTTATTACACAGGGGGTTATGTCACATGCGGAACGGTAGGGGAGGGGGATAGCGTAGCAACTGTGCCCCCTACAATTCTGGTGGGGCCTTTTACCTCAGTGCTATGCATCTAGAATTGATGAACAGATGCTTAACACGATCCCTCACAAGCCAGCCTAAACATTATTATTATTGTTGTTGTTGTTGTTGTTGTTGTTATTGTTATTATTATTATTATTATTACACTTATTATTATAGCGCCTTTATCAGGACCCAAGGACGTTTTACACCCCACACTTCACAAAATGCTTTTACCCAGTCAACACACCGGTGAGAAGTGCGAAGCGGCGCTGCTTCTGAGGCAGAACGAACGTAATTGGTTAAGAGATAACGGCCGGGATTGGCCTGATTGGTTAACAAGCATATGGGCGGAGATTTTCAATTACCGAACGTTCACCCCACATGGTTTCTCTCTAGTGACCGCCGGAAATGACTTTAATGAGCAAGTGTGTGAAAAGCATGTGAATATATCAGGTATTTACAAGTACATTCTTGCATATACAGTTTATACTGTTGATACAGTCGCGCAAATAGATGAAGTCTGAAAGTACCGTTCATGTACAGCAAAACCAAACGTTTGCAAGCTATTAGGACACACTATTAAAAACATTAGTATCTGTTCAAAACCCCTTTAGGACAAAATGGTGACTAACACCATCGGTCCATAATACCATTATATCGGGAACGTAGGCTACTATTCCACGTTTATTCCTGCTTCAGAGGCAGCAGAGCATGTATTCTGCATCTTTATTAATCATTGTGCAGCTTCCTCAGAGGGAACGTTATCACCATGGCAATGTATACATGGTTGCATGCGTTGGTTTCAGTGCTATTGTAAGGCACAGAAAAGCGGAGCATTCGTTAAAGGAAATAAAAAACATGGCACTTCACAACAGTAAGACTGCCAGTACGATATCAAGTAGCTATCGTTTAGCTAGTGGTTAGATTTAGCAACAGGCAAACTGAACTAGTAACCCACTGTTTTGGTTCAGCAACAGGCAGATTAGAAGCAACGGCAGTTAGTAAATAGGCTGTATCCAAGCAAAATATTTTCTGTCAAAATAAATTTGTATTTGGGTATCTAACATGGCAATTATATTGTCATAAATATGCATGGATGTAACAACCATGGTTTAAGAGGGTTAAAACCTTACATGATTTTAAAACATCAATTTATGTCTGGTGTCTCTACAGCCATGCATCAAGATTTTGTAATACAGAGCGTATCATAGACACCTTGCTAGCCTTAGCTAGGTTAGCTAACAACAAACAAGCAAGAAATGAGAAGCAACTTTAGAGGCTAACTAGTTTGACGGGTAGTTTTCCAAGAAACTAAAAACACATTTAAGCAAAAGGCGCATGATTCACCCTCATATTAATTTATGCCCATCTTCATTATTCATAATGTAGCTCATCCATGGTAGACAAAGGGAAAAATGGTTCTTAAACTGATCTTTCAAACATTACTTACTCTTTACTTTACATTATTTACTATTTATAACTATAAAATCCTAAAACATTACAGTAATTCCGTTTAAATGCATTAAAATATGTATTTTGTCAAAAGATGCACGTCTGGCAGTGATGTTTATGGGGCCAATTCTTATTTGTCTAAGCGCGTCAGTTAATAATGTATATTTATTGCGAACCAAATATGTAGTCAGTTGGTGGTGGTGGTGGGGGGTGTATGTAGCAAGTAAACAAGTAATCAGGCAGGTATTGTATTGTATTGTTTTTGCCCGGGGGCCCAGATCCTAGTTGCATCACTGGTGCACTGTGGTCTTTCATAGTAATTCTCCATTAGAGTCTCCGCTCGTTGGGTGCAGTATTTTGCAACGGACGTTTGCCCCCAGAGGCTCAGCTAAAGTCTGCAACCTGTAGCTTTATTATTACTTTATTACATGTTCGAATAACGCACGGAAAATCCAATAATTAGCGTGCAAATAACATGACTTCTATTAAAAATCTGTGTTAATCCTGCACAGTAGCCTTTGTACCCAATAAGTCAATAATTCTTCGTTTCAGGACTGACCTGTTTGAAAGGTGTTAAAGAAGCCTTCTAAACAATACACTTCGTGTTCATTTGTTTTAATAAGAAAAAAAAGTAATGTAAAGAAACTGTTATAGGCTGTTAAACGTTTTCCAGCAGTATATTAAACCGTTACATTCACAGTAGCATAAGGAATGTCGTAGTTAAATGGCTAGGAGATGTTTCCACGCGTGACGTTCTTCCCCCCCGTGCGCGATGATCTTGGTACGGTCTTTCACTTATATTCCACGGACAGCCTGAACTAGAAGCTCGACCGTGAATCAGGACAGGAACTAAAAATGTACCGACATCCGTATATTTAACAAAACTGTGAATCTCAGTCTATCGCCTCTTCGTCAACATGATAACTGAATAAAAGAAAAACATCTAAATCGTTCGGATTTGAATTTTTCTTCGTGTGCTATAGGCTACCCATTTGGTAAGTGTACATCCAAATCTATACGGAATTTATTTCGGAATATATAACTCATTGGTGTTGTTCAAAATTTAAACGACTTTAGATGCAACATTTATAGAAGTTTATTGGTTTATTCCTGAAATGCATAAACTGTTACTGACACAAACATACACGTGTTGGGACGCATACCAGATTAAACATGTACGTTTTGCCTGTTTTTCGTGCGTAACTGAAATATTTGTGAGATATGTAGCTATCATCGCCATTGAAAGACTCTTAGACTTTGGGTTCAGAGGCTACGTGTCAAACCACTGTCATCTTAAGTGAATTACACTTATCTGAAACAGTCACCTGATGCACGGCAGATTGAAAATATCCAAAGAGTTATATTGACAATAATGCTTGTTTGGACTTTTACCTGGCGTATATTGGCTGTTATGCTTAGATTGATCATTTATTGTGCAGCACATACACACAAACGCTGAATGGAGTAAGTATGTATGACCGCTCGAACTGTGTGATTGGAGAAATACCTCTAACCGCATTATCCGGAGTCTGGTCGTAGCGAAAAGAACATTTAGAGATCTTTGAACGTGTGTATGTGTTATATGTACTTACAGTATATCGTATTATGCCTTTACATTAAATTCATATTGTACCTTAATTGCCAAAATGGATTGGTTTGCTTGTTGTCCTCTATGGTTATGAGACCGGAGAGAAAGTTATCCTAGGTAAGTCACCATAAGGCCGAATTAACTCGGACATCTCAGTCTAACATAAAGTTGATGCAGTGAATTGTGTGAGGCAGTTTGATATAAATAAGGAATGTATGGAAACTGTCATGCAAAACGTCCCTTGTAAACAGGAGACATGCAAAAATAGTCTGAACATTCTCATAGAAAGGGGGATCTAGATATAGCCTAGAAACTTCCTCAGGGCAAATATTTTGAAGTGAAAAGTTTTAGATGGTTTGCAGGCAACGATGGGTCTGTATTTTCAGCCTACTGTAGTACTGTTACTACAGACCACACACCATAGTACAGCACAGATCATCTTACTCAATTTCATTATTCCTGGTGTGTGGATCTTCGCCCTCTTCTGTTATGTAAATCCTTTCCTTCAGAAACATCAGGTTACCACAGCAGTGAGTTGGTCTGTACGATGGGTTGTATGTGGGGCCCCGTTGTTTTTAAGCACAAGACATGAACCCTTCTCTGCGTTCGAGTCCCTGATGCTTCAGCCTCAGCCATTACTTCTGCGTCTCTTTTGGCTTGAGAGGCCTTGGAGACATGTGCCCTGACAAATCACAGATGTGTCACTGATGCACCCAGCTTGTCAATTCCATCACCTTGAGTACTTCACTGTCATTGTGTAAAGCATTCTCCCTGTGAGACACATGTTCCTGAATCAGATGATGCCAGATTTTTAAATAAAGCCAGGATAGTCTTGCCTTATTGTATCTGGTTTGGAGCCTACCCCCCCACCCCATCTCCTGTTCCAGATACATGTGTCCATCATACTGTGCATTAGAAAGAGCGTGAGGGCAGGGGCACATTGCTTGGTTGCCCTTCTGATCCCAGCGCCTTGCTGTGGTTGCATAAGATGTCTCCAGCAGCTCTGGGACAAAGCGGCATTCTGGGTAAGTTATCTGAAGCAGCCCACGCTGTGTTGGGTTTTGTGAGGCTCGCTGCAAAGGTCTTTATTTACACCTCCTTTGTGTTTACCTCAGAAACACGTGTCCTTCTCCTTCGCTTTATCAATCTGAATGTCCAAAGCCAGTTTCTCCATTTTGCTTTCAGTAACGAGTTCAACTGGCATTTTCCTCGCATCCAAACAGCCATTGTGTTTACGCAAATGAAGAGGAATTCAAGTGTTTAATGAGGAGTCCAAGGGCAAGATACATGCACTCAGGTTAGTTTAACTAAAATCACTTGGAGGAGCCAGAGAATGAAAAGGGCTCCGCATTCTTCTGTCTCTGAACTGATCACCATTGTTTATAGGTTTTGTTAATGAATGGAAGACATAGGGAATGCTGTTTAAGATAATGACACTTTTACCATGGAGACTTTCCACACTGTGGGAGCCTCTCCCATTACGAGTGATGTGTTTGAGGTGGTTAAGTTACTCATGGTGCATCATAGGGCCTTTTTTGTTTTTAAGTCACTGTTCTTTGAATTTCCACTCCACTGTGATGTGTGTCATTTCAGGTCACTGTATTTCCTTGAGGATTCTTTACATTACTGACATTTCCTTTCCCTCAATCCCAGTGTAAGGCTGCAGTCTTCACAAAGACTGAAAGCTTTCATTGTAGTTTTGAGATGAAAAGGCTGGGGTGAATTCCTGTATCTGGAATTACAACACATTTTTGTCTTGCCAGACAGTATTAATTTATGATGTGGCAGGCTGTGGATTAGACATTGGTTTTATTCCTGTACCCAAAGGTAATTGATCTGTTACCTTCACTGTGTATCACAATGGATCAAATGTTCTGAGCTGTTATATGGCTTTTCTAATATTTAAACAGAGTCCACTTCTCTGGGGCTGTGCATTTTTTATAATCCATATGTGCACACAACAGAAATTGAATGCTTTATCCTTGCTTTTTAGATTAAATACGGGTCGTCTTTGGTCCTCTTCAACCACAATCTAGTTGACAGACATACCTCAGTTGCCCTCTATGTATAATTCTTTATTTTAATATTGAATAATATGCTCTCAGTGCTCATCCGTGTGACACATGTCCTCTGTACTGTGTTTAAGACAATGATCTCTCTCTCTCTCTCTTTCTTTCTCTCTCGCTCGCTCTCGCTCTAGCTGCTAATTACCCTGTCAAGATGGGGGCCTGCCTCCTGGAGAGACAAAAAGGCTTTTTAATTCATTAGAGCGCCCATCCACAGATCAATGGGTCACCCTTTTAACATATTATCTGAGAATACCCCATCTGCTCTAAACTGGTTGGACACTGTACACAATGGCTGTGTGATTGGAGTTTTGTTGTCCTGTGCCTTCAAAAATGTTTGAACAGAAAGCCATAGTTAATGAGGAGTCCAAAAGCAAACCAATGGATTTTGAGCCATTGTCTGAACTTGATGATTGGTCTTTGCCAGTACCAGCCCTTAGTCCATGTTGGGACTTGTTTAGGAGTTGAAGACACAGCCTTGTGTGCTGATCTGGGCTTGTTGTTTTTTTGACGTTCTCCTTGTGCTTTAGGGAGGAATCGTAACTAAACCAAGATTTGCAGGTACTGAAACCTGGAATACTGATGGCCAAGGACAGCATTTCCCAGCATTTCTCAGTAGGTTGATGGCACACATTTGCTGCAGCCATCAGCCTACACTGCTGCCACAGGGCAGGTGAAGTGCGTTGCCCTGCTCTTTGTTCCAGCATGGTTTGTGCCAGGAGGGCTGCCAGTGGCTGGAGCCAGATGGCCCTCTCGCAAGCTTCTGTAAATATGCTAATTCAGTGGGTGACATTCAAAGAGACCTGCAAATGGCCGGTTGGTGACCTTTTCGATCACTCACCATTGCTTTCTCATTTATGATTCATGGAAAGCAATTTGCTTCCATAAAGTGATGCTATTGTTTGCGCGGGCGTGGGCACGTGCATGTATATGAAAGCACTGTGTCTCATTGTTCTGCATAGGCATCCTTTAGAAGCGAAGAAGAAAATTATTTTAAGCAGGTGCTTTGCAAACAATAGACAAGCGAAAAAAATATATATAGGCAGTTTACCATAGTGTTAACAGAGCCTCGATCTTCTGAGTTTGCAAGACCATGTTAGAGGCTTTAGTGAAATACTTGTTAGTAAAACACCTAAAAGACTCCTCAGAGATGAACTCTGATACAAGAAGACAAATAGTCAAAGTGTTAAGAAGAAACACAGGAGAAACGTTAAAAAAAAAAGTTTAAAAAAACATTTTTAAGCTTTCTTGTTAAGAGGGAACATATTTTCTAGAGTCTGGCATTTTGTATCTGGGGAAGCTGAGATGGGAAATTTAGTATTGCGTCTGTCCGTCATGTCAAATAACAGCACTATGATTATAATGACAATGTCCAAGGTTTTCATCCCTACCTAGGTGTAAGGTATTTAGGGTGGGTATAGCAGTGTGAACATGAGCATATGAGCGTGTGTGTGTGTGTGTGTGTGTGTGTGTGTGTGTGTGTGTGTGTGTGTGTGTGGGGTCAATTCACTGAGGTCCACTGGGACTTTGGTGTGTTAAAATCATGCAGGAGGATGTGAGCAAACCATCTCAGAACCTACTTGTTTTGTGTTGCTTTTCTTTTCATCTCACAGTTCTCACTTCAAACCCTCCCTTTCTGTCAACCATCAGATGTCTAAAGACACTAATTGGTGGCAAAGGGTTTTACTCAGCATTTAAAATGTGACATTTTAAAAACCCATTATTATCTGAATAGCACCTGTATAACTGAGATTATAGAACTAACATACATCCTGCCTAATCTCAGAACATTGCTTAAATATACACGTGTGGGGTCTCTAAGAAGGTAATAAGGGTGTTTTATTGCTTTTAAACATTACCATTATTTTGGAAAATAAAGGTTCTAGGAAAGTAGATTTTTTTAATATAGCAGAATTATAATAGCAGTAAGAATTTTTTAAATATAGCAGACCCCTCCTACCAGATCATAATGCTTTGGTTACCATAGAAGCAAGGGAGGGACGTGGGTAGGAGGATGAGATGTTTAACAAATGCACATAGTCTAACAGTCTAAAAATAGAAATCAACTAATCCAGGCATCTAAGTGGTGATACTGCTTCTGGGAAAGGAAGGTGTTGCAGGTAAATCATCACATGTTCTAGTATGGTCTGTGTATTTTCTCATTTAACTGGACATTGATGCAAACTGCACTGATGCTAACTGCTAAAGATCATGCTTCTAGAGTATGCTGAGTTTACATTAATGGCATTTGTCAGATGTTCATATCCAGAGAGACTTGCATGGGAACTAGATCCATGACCTTGGTGTTCCTAGTGTCATGCTGTACCTGCTCTACTGTGTGAGCTACAAGAGTGAAAGAGTTCACGTATGACTCTCTATGAGAGTGAAAGAGTTCATGTATGACTCCCACACAGCATGCATGGCCAAGGATAGACATATTGACTTACTGTCATATTGCACTTTGAAATTCAATTTAACACTGTCAGCCCTGGTCATGCCAAAGCACTGAACCCGAGATTTAAACAAGATGAAAAGGTCCTTGTTAGTAAACTCATTACTGCGTTATGTGAGATTCCTGTTTAAATTTCATTTCAGTGATCTTCATTCAATCTCCATGAATTATCTGCAAATTATTAATCAAAGATCACCATAGGTCATTTATTTATCAGCCTAACTGTTTATGCTTATGTACCCAATTCAGCCATTTGCAGCAAACAAGGCAACATCAAACTCTCACATGTGGGAAGTACAGCTCGTATGATGCAAAGCAATAGCAGACTGTAGAGGGAAAAGCTTCATACTGGTTTAATCCCATGTGTTTCTTTAATATAAAAAAGCAATTCATATCATCTTGTTTTAGTATTGTTCAGTATAATGTGAAAGAGAATGACAGG